>NW_027503070.1:0-54336 GCF_021521415.1 Bidens hawaiensis | reverse complement strand
GGAATAATATAAAAGTCAACCATTCATTATAAAGATTCGTAACTTCTCTTTTAAAACATAACATAAATGATAATATCAAAACATCCTGACAAATCTTCAGATGTCAGCCTCTACGGATCTTTCCATGTGTCTCTCTAGAGCCAGCTGTCTTAGTCGATTAACCTGCATGCATACTAAAAGTCAGCTACGCTGAGTGAGTTCTAGTTAATCAAGAGACATACAATATGTATACATATCATACATACATACATATCCGAAGATACATATTTATACTTAACCAGTTACCTTTCTATCGTATACAAGTACATACATACTACTACTTACCTCAGCCCGCCAAGAGTATTTTCATAGTCCGACGTCTATGCCTATACTCAAGGTCGTGAACACGTAAAATGTCCACAGTCCTTACCTATGATCACCCTTTAATGGTACGTACAAGGTCTGCAGTCCTTCCCTCTACCATTCTACATTAACAACACATGCAAGTTCCGCAGTCCTTCCCTAAGTTGCAACCTATTTCATAACACGTATGAGGTCCACAGTCCTCCCCTATGCTACCACAACACAATTACAGCACGTATAAGGTCCGCAGTCCTTTCCTATGCTGGTTCCTATGCTATCACAGTCCTTACCTACGTTCTCATCTATCATCTATAACACGTATAAGGCCCGCAGTCCTTAACTACGCCATCACATGCCAAGTCTTTGTCCAACAAAAGTCAGAGGGATTCGCCACCCTAACTTACTACGTCAGACGTAGAACCCACATACCATTCATGTACCTGCATACACTTACTTCACATATGCAATAATTACATCGTAGCATAAGCACACTCTAGGTGTTCTTTCCATCATTCATTTAACAATCATACTCCTTGTCGATACTTGCAATATTCGAAGATCGTTCGGAGCCCCGACAACCATTCATTATAACGTTCATACATCATCCATACATTACATATAACATTCATATCTTTATTAATAACCTGACAGTACGTGCACTATCCGAAGATCGTTCTCATACCAATAAGTAAGCATTCATATCTATCACATATATTATATATAGTATACACTTACCACTTATGGTAAGTGTATTAACTAATCACATCGAGAATGCACATAGCCCCGAAAACATAACAAGGAATGGGGCTAGAAACTCAACTAAGTCCTGTCACGTTCACCGTTAATAATTAATCCTTTCTTTAGCTGGGCACGGCTAACTGTATAACGATTACGCGTATCAACCAACTATCATTTTCCATATCGTATTTTTTAGTCTAATTATAACCCTCAACGAACATGTGTCCGGGGGCAGCGCCCCTGGCAGGGTCCAAGGGGCAGAGCCCCTGCTGGGGTCGAGATGCATATTATTTTGACTATACCCTCATGTATATTATATTTCTTAATTTTGAGAAACATTATTTTATCTTAACCTTTGTATTTATAAATCGTGATCAAGGTCTAGGCTATAACCCAAACTAGGGTCTAAGCTTTGAAATATAATAATAATTTATTTGGGTAGAACCCCTACCTTGCTTAGCTTAATAATTACCTATACTTTCGACAGCACTTCCATACTTGCATGAATATCGGGGTATTCTTGTTCTACATTTCTTGGCACGCAAATCGAGGAGACGTTCGGGGGTCGCCGTGTCGTGCACGCACCCCAAGGCAGGTTGTTGGGTTACTTTTGGGTGGCACACATTTCGAGGAAAACGTCTAGTATTTGGCATGGATTACGAGGTTAGGCATGCAAAAACAATGTAGAGATAAATTTTGATATATTGGTGTGAGAGTGCAGAGTGCCGTGACCCCTTTATTTATAGGCTGAAATTGGGTCCCGTCGCGATACGCGATGGACACTTTCTTATGGCCATCGCGTATCACGATGACTCATGAAGCTCACCGAGTGCCATGTGTCGCCACGTGGCCTGACACGTCTGTCACGTGTCACCTGGATGCGACACGTGTCGCTGAATTATAACGGACCATCGCGTAAAGTGATGGACTTGTTCTTGGAATCATCGTGTATCGCAATGGGTTCCTGGATACAATCTTTTTCATTTTTGGTCCCTTGTCTTTTGGTAACTTGTTACGTTAGATCTAACTCGCAATATACAAAAATACTAAGGAAGCTCTCAAGCGGCTATGCGAGCGTGTGAAGTACAAAGTGCACCATCAAAGCGCCACATTGTGCCCAACGCCCTTCACCGTCGCTGTCTCCTTTGCCTTCACCATCGCCATCGTTTTCGTCCTCGTCCTCGCCCGAGCCCGTGCACGTCGGGTGCCCCGTACCCTTCGCTAGAATCACTTGGTGCATGCTAAGCATAAAATAATATAACTATGGAACCTTTCTTCCATATAAAGTGTTTCCATTTCTTTTCCATTTTCCATTGGGATGGATTCCATCTTCCTTATGTATACCCATGTGTAATGCTTCCACTTTCTTACACCATTTCTAGTGAGATAAATTTTCCTTTTTCCATATCCTTAACATGAGATGACTTTCTTTATTGAATATTTTTATTTTCTTTATAAAATGTGTTTATTTTCTTTATCTAAATTTTCTGATTACTTAATTTAGATAATAATTTTGATCCTTTAACTTTACTAAGTTGTCAAATTTGGATCGAAATTTTGGGGATGTTACATGATATATTTCACGTGACCAGCCCACCATTCATTAGTTTAATAATAAACCCATATTAACTTCTTGATTTGGTTACTAGCACCAACAAAACATAATGGAGCGTACATGAATGTTAAACCGGTTCAACGAGAACTCCTTTACATCATTATTCAACACCATTTGATAAATGCTCTCCGTAATTATATATTGAGCAAAATAAGAATTTGATAATCAAAATCAAAAGTATATTGTTTAGCTCATTATCTATTAAACCTACAAAATAAAAAAACATACTTGAAATACCATAATTGTAGCGAAAAACTATATAAAAACTAGAAAATAAACTATTTAAATACATGAAATATACCCAACCATCACATCCCCACACTTATTTTTTGCTTTCTCTCAAGTAAACTATCATGAACACATACACCTCGATCGATGGTTCATCAATTATCATCATTAATACTAGCGAGGTATAAGGTCATACCCAATTCCAAAGACTAACACTTTCAACATTGATAACACATCAAATAAGTTTAGTAATGCATTTAAACTATAGAACCGCCCAAACGAGTAAACTTTGTTTCCGGTTAAGGCACATATTTTCACACCCCTCCTAATATAACATCTCTCTTCTCGGTTTAATATCTGGACCAGCAAAAAAATGTGCTAATATCTCTCTGTGCTCTATATGAAGTATGAACACAAAGTAATAAGCTTTAAAGCAATTCAAATCTCCACCTATTACCCACCGGTTGCATAAAAAAAGAACTAAGGGTTTGTTGTGGCTTTGGTTAGGGTGTGGAAGAGGATTTATTTAGTAACTTGTGGTGGATGAAACCCAATTTATTCAAACATACATGATCCCTTACTTCATCAACATTCATACATACTCATTTGTCTTATATATATCTTTCATACACTTTCAACTTTCATATACATACCTTCCTTGTCAATACGTGCAAATTCTGAAGATCGTTCACGTACCTACAAGCTTTCATTCACATTCAAGACATATAGTAATTAACATATAAATCATACATGGCATACACTTTCCATTAAAGATAAGTGTATTAACTATCACATCGAGTATGAACACAACCCCGAAAACATAACAAGGAAATTGGGCTAGAAACTCACCTGGATCCTGCTTCGTTCTCCGTTAATCGTTAATCCTTTCCTTAACTGAGCTCGGCTGACTGGACATTAATTACATGTATCAATACTCGACCTAATCATATTATTCATATATCAGCCAAAATGGCTAAGTCTGGTCTATTCTAATGGTCTTGTTTTAGAATATAATATACTTAGAATATTTTATACTTAACCCTAATGTATTCAAATACATTAAGTTCATTTCTTTCTTTCTTTTGCTAATCCTTCTTTCTTTCTTTTCTATTCAATTAGAATGTTGTCATGTGTTCATATCATAAGGGTTTCAAAGCTCATGCAAGCATTCACCAAACCATGTATTCGAATGCCTTGGTTTATTCGAATGTATGTGAGTATGCAAGTGTATGCATGTATTTTAATTCCTTAAGTGTAATGGGGTTTACAATTTGTATTCGAGCAATATGGGTTCCAGGACATGTTACTCGCATACATTGATGTATTCGAGTCTGTATACATGTATGCGATTGTATGCGTGTATTCGAAAGTTCATGTATTCGGATGTAACCATGTATGCGAGTCCCTATATTGTATTCGAGCCCCTATAATGTATTCAAATTAAGTATTGTAATCGAACTCATTGTATTCGAATAGGCCTGATTCAATCAAGCATATCATTGTATTCGAAAGTCTGTATTGCAAACGAATCACTAGTTGGATTCGAATTGGGTCGGGGTATGCGAGTACTCGGTGTAATCTAAGGCAAGTAATATATTTGAACGTGTTGATGTACTCGAATCTATCAATGTATTCGATTTGCACGATGTATGCGAATAGCTTCTACTATATTTGAGTTTTTTTCCATGTATTCGATTATGAGGATGTATTCGAACCATGCTTTTAAAGAGACTATAAGCTTGTATTCGAACCATGTGGTAACCAATTGACCTGTAGGCACATGTATTCGAGTTTATGCAATGTAATCGAATGAGCTGTAGCCGTAGGTCCTTTTTATCAGCATTATCATTTTATTTCATGACCTCAACATTCTATTATGGTTTGGTATTAACCTATACATGTTTCCCTAACCGTTTCCAGCCAAAACGTGACTCGTGTAACCATAAAGCGTGGACCTTTATAGTCTAGAACGTTCAAAGGCTAGATCTAGGGATTATTTATGAGCCGTTTATAACCATGGGTTCGTTAAGTCCATTTTAAATATCAAGTTTGTAAATTTATGGTTCATTTAGACCCAATTTACTCTAGGTTTAAGTTTCATGACAAACCGTTCATAAAAACTTAACCTTTAAAGATAAAGAACGTACCTTTACTAGTTTTTAGGTTACGGTCTAGCTTGGTTATGAACTTTAATCTTGTATCTTGCTTGTATATCAAAGATCTAACAGATATAGCTTGTTTTGTGTGTGTAGAGAATTATGAAAGATAGGAAATGAGGGTGTTTGGGTTTTAAGGAGGTTTAAGGGAATATTAATACCCTCTTAAGCCCGTGGACCTAAGGCCCATACCATCCCTGATTCCATCTTTTAATAATTCAAGTCCATACTTTTTCATTATACTTAATCTTAATTAAATATTTAACACACATTTAAATAACGGGCCTCATTTCCTTTTATTTATTATTATAAATTTTATGATGTTATAGTCTGGGATCACAAGCTTTGCTTTCTCCTACTGATGGGACTGATTGGACCCAAAGATTGTTGTGCAACGATAATCAAGCGAACTTGGCTATGTTCGAGATGAATGAAAGATTTTGAGATGCCAGTGGGAATGATCTGTCATCTAACAATGACACTGAATCTGACTCTGATGATTTGTGTCATTATGCAACCAATATCTTTCGCATGTATGGCAAAGATTAACGAGGTTAGTTCTTCTTTTTCGTCTTCAATTAAAATATCTGCAAATGTTCCTTGTGTTGATTGTGAAAGTACTAAGCCTAGGTTAGAATCGCTGAAAGAGCATAATGACCTATTAGTGAAAGAAATTGCTTCAATTAAGGATACTTATAGACAAACACTAGAATCACAAATGTGATATAGGGAGAAAATTGAGGCATTGTCTATTAGTAATCATGACTCGAAAGCTGAATTGTCTGTCAAAATGACAACTAATGATCAACAATTTCAAGAGATTTTTAAACATCGAACTAAGATTACAGAACTTGAGAATGAGGTTCTTGATTTGAAAAGCAAGTTGGGAAAATTTCGAAACTCATCGTTTTTGTTTAATGAAATTATTGAAGTGACTGGTAAGCAAAAGGATTCTAAAAGGGTGTAGGTTTTGTTGAAGTACCACCACCTTTTCATAATGATTATACTGCAAATCCTTTTGAGGGAAAAGAAGAAATTGTTGTTAATGTTGTTGAGTTAAAACCTAAAGTGGTTAAAAATGCCAATTTGAGTGCCCAATCTTCATCTAAAAAATCTCATATTCATAGCAACAAAATCTTTGTTGAAAATGCTGATAAGGTAATCATTGAGGATGTATTTGAACCGGAAGTTATACACAAAAACCAGGACATTCTAACTTCAAATAACATTTTTTTGTGAACCTCATGAATTTGAGGAAGCTGTATATGGTTCAAATGCATCTCAAGTGAAAAAGGAGAAGCAGGTTTAGGTCAAGATAAAGAAATCATAAAAACCAAAGATTTTTATGAGGATTTGATGCGTTTTGTCAATCCTGCTGATTCTAAACCATCAACTGGTCTTGTATTTTAGCTGAAATGGATCAGCAAAGTGTTCACTGAGAAAGACATCCCACTTATTTTAATCAAGTCTGAATTGATTGAAAGTGTCTTTCAAAATTAAGCTTCCAAGATTCAAGACATTGAACAACAATTTGTGAACTCCAAAACATCAAATGTAGTAGATCCTTTGATAAAAGAAAATCAATTGTTAAAATATGCTAAAAATGTTCAATTTGTTAAATCAAATGGAATCGACACTCTACAAAGCTTTTCCAATTGTTCAAACCTTGATTTCTACATGAAAAGAAATCTGTGACATTTGATGACTTGGAAAAAGGTCCCATTGCTGGTGTGTTTCATCCACCTTCTGTTGCACAAGTTTCTGCTAAACCGTCACGTGAACGTTTTGACATGAGAATGTGTTTTCTCTGTGCTGAACAAGGTCACGTAGTAAGAAATTGTGGACTGAAGAAGTCTCAAAATCTTCATCCTTTTGTCAAAGAACAATCCAAACCCGTTCCTGTGATAAAAGAGATTTTGAAAAGACCATTGTCTTTTGATGATGAAAACCACATTACGTTTTCTGATGTGAATCCTCGAAAGGTGGTTCATGTTAATGAAAATGCAATTAATTTAAAGTCTAATTTTTTCCCCACGGAACCTATTTGCAAGAACGTGAATACAAATGTAGTTCAAACCTCATACTTGAGACGAAAGTTGAAACGACCTGTGACTTATTCACAAGCGGCTAAACCGCATTTGAATTCATTAAACATTAATATTTCAAATGAAACTCAAAAGGTGCCCAAGACTGAGGCCTGGGTTACCTTTTTGAACTGGTCAATTTTTAATTCATGTGCAAAGTTCATCCAATACTGTTTCTGGTGAAAACTGGATAATGGATAGTAGATGCTCTTTCATATTACAGGCAACATTAACCTCTTAATAAACATCAAGAATATACAATGAGGGTATGTCGCGTTTGCTGGTAATTCAGGAGGAATGATCACTAAGTAAGGTGATGTGTCAAATGGAAGCATCACGTTTGAAAAGGTTAATTATTGTGACAAAGTTGATAACAACTTCTTGAGTGTGTCACAAATCTGTGATAAGAAGTACACAACAATATTTAATGATAATGAGTGCATAATACTGAAACCGGGATACGTCATTCCTGAGGATATGATAGTTATGCGATCTCCTATTTCAAATGATATTTATGTATTAAAAATGACTTCTAAGGTATCGAATTTTTTAGAAACATGTTTTGTTTCTAAGGCAACAGAAAAAGACACGATTCTGTGGCACAGAAGAATGGGTTATATTCATGTTAGGAAAATGAATTATTTAATGGCAAATGATCTTGTTGATGGTGTTTCCTTGAAACATTTTAAATTATCTGATCACTATATTGCTTGTGAAAAGGGCAAACAGAAGTAGAAGTCACACCCATCTAAGTTAATCAATACCATTGATACTCCACTGAAACGACTTCATATGGATTTGTTTGGTCCTATGAATCGTGCGAGTATTGCTGGTGATTGGTACCGTTTAGTTGTCACTGATGACAATTCACGATATTCTTGGGTATTATTTATGAGTTCAAAAGATCAAACACCAACTCTAGTTGAAAATATAATCACTAAGATCGAATCACTGTACAACATGAAAGTGAGACGTATCAGAAGTGATAACGGTACGGAGGTTAAAAATACTGTATTTGATTTCTTTTCCATTCAGAAAGGAATTCATCGAGAATACAGTGCTCCTTATGTACCACAACAGAATGGGGTGGCTGAAAGTAAAAACCGAACATTGATTGAAGCTGCAAGAATAATGCTAACAGATTTAAGCTTCTTGTCCAATTCTGGAACGAGGCTGTGAATACTCTTTGCTAACGCTTAATCGTGTTTTGACTGTGAAGAAGCTTCAAAAGACGAGTTATGCACTTCTGAACAAGCGTATGCCTAACTTAAAGTACTTGGATCCATTTGAGTGTCCTTGTACTATGTTGAAGAAAGATGCGGGAAAATTTGAAGAAAAAGCCACTGAAGGTTATTTCTTAGGTTACACATCACCTAAGATACGTGTATTTAACTTTACTACGGGCTGTGTAGAGGAGTGGTACCATGTTGATTGCCAAAGATATACCACACCTCCCCAAGGTACAGGACCTAATTGGATGTTCCACTATGAGAGTTTATTTAATTCATTTACTCAAATAGTTGACCAACCAGATGAACACTTGGTGCGTACGTATTTAGAAGACCAATACTTACCTCCTTGATCTTCTGTGTCTAATTATGATGAAGCTCCACAAGATGATCTACCTGATACATCTGATGTGATTTCTATCTCGTCGGATGATGGCCATTTTGTTGATTCCTCCTCGGCTCCATTTCCTGAAACATATGAGATTGGTGAATCTTCTCATGATGTTGAGGAGAATCTAACTAATTTATTTGACAATGTTATTGTGTCTGAGAATCCTACTCTTCGGATTCATACTTATCATCCACAAGACAACATCATTGGTGATCTTGATGTCGGTGTGCAAACACAACATCAAGTTGCTGCTTCAAATCTTATGCTGATATGCATTCCTCGGGAATCATGAATCTCGAGAAATACACTTGATTCTTATCTAGAGTATAACCAACAAATGTTCATATGACACTTGAAGATCCATCTTGGGTAGAAGCAATGCAAGAAGAGTTGTGACAGTTTAATCGACTAGGTGTATGGGATCTTATTGAAAAACCCGTTAGAGTTAAGAAACCAATTCCTACGAAATGGGTATTTTTGTCCAAGAAGGACGATCATGGAGTGATCGAAGAAACAAAGCAAGATTAGTGGTTCAAGGCTTCCATCAACAAGAAGGCATAGATTACACGGAAATATATGCTCTAGTTGCACGATTGGAAGCTATACGAATATTTTTGGCTTATGCGACTTACAAGAATATTAAGGTTTATCAGATGGATGTAAAAAGTTCATTTCTCGATGGAGAACTACGTGAGGAAGTGTTTGTTTTGAAGCCTCTTGGTTTCGAAGATCCAGATTATCCGGACGTGTTTACCGATTGAACAAGGCCCTGTATGGTTTACACCAAGCCCCAAGGGCTTGGTACGGCACACTTGCTAACTGTCTTACTGATAATGGATTCAAACAAGGAATTGTGGACTACACTTTGTTTTATAAGAATGTTATTGATGATCTGCTCCTTGTCTAGATATATGTCGATGACATCATATTTGGTTCAACAAATCACAAGTTATGTAAGGAATTCGAGAAGTTGATGCAAACAAAGTTTGAAATGAGCTCGATGGGGGAGATGAATTTCTTTTTAGGGTTGCAGGTTCATCAGTCTGACAAGGGAATCTCCATTCATCAGATGAAGTACTGAACGATGTCTTGAGCCGATTTAAGATAACTGTTGGAAAAATCCTTTCAACACCTCTTCCCGTGGGTCACAATTTCTTACCAGACGAATTGGATGATACCATAGATCCTACCCTTTAACGAGCGATGATAGGTTCATTATTATATTTAACTGCTTCTCGGCCTGACATAATGTTTGCAGTATGTTTGTATGCTAGGTACCAATCAAGTACCTGAGCGACTCACCTGGCAGCTGTTAAACGCGTACTTCACAATCTGAGAGGTAATCCTGACACCGGGTTATGGTATACCAAGTATGATAGTTTTGAATTCACGGCGTTTTCCGATTCAGATTATGGAGGATTCAAGATCAACTTTGAATCTGTAACAATTTGTTTTTTTTTTCTTAATTATTATTTGCTAATCGATATCCGACCTGCTTTTATGTTTGGGTTATTTTAGCAAATAAAATACCGCATTTATTGATTTAAATTAGTTATTATAATATTATTTTTAATTAGTTATTTAAAATGTATTTATAACTTTCAGTTACATACACAATACACCACACTATAGTTTTATCTCTTTATGTTTTCATCTAACGAGTTCAGGGATCAGTATGCAAAATCTGAAAAATAAATATACTAATAAAATTTTCTTTTAACCCAGATTCATATCCAACTTCCCAACCTGTGTCCAAACCCGAAACCTATAAACCCATTTAAGACCTTAGACCACAATTATCGGCATAAACTTGGAATTAAAATCATGTAGATTGTTATACATCCCATTTTCGGCTCCACCGTCACTATAATTAGGAAAATACAATATCTGGGATATGAATTAATATATTAAACAACTCGTCCTTGAACGATTAGGGAGATGTGATCTGTGGATCATTAGAATGAAATTAAACATCAGTGCACCTCCTCTGTAATCTCGCAAGCAAAACCCCTAAGGTTAATTATACAATCGATGCTTGTTAGTACTGCGTTTGGATCGCGTCTGGCAACGGATTGGACTCGTCAATTCGTCATCAACTTGTTTGCGTTTTAGGTAATATATATTGATTCTGATCGGAGCTCATCGTATATCATTATTCGACAAACAATTAACGGGTTTATCTATTTGATTCCTACGGTTTATAATCCAAATTGGGGGTTTTAACAGCAATGTATTTAAACATTCGTTTTAATTCTCTAACCAATTGACTTGGTAGTGCAGTTGGTTGTGTGTGCATGTTTAAGATCTGAGCCGGCCAGGGTCGCAGGTTCGATCCCTGGGCAGATCAGTTTTGTTATTTTATTCTTTTTAATGGTTTTCAAAGATTTATAATTATAATCAAAACAAATATTACTTTGTTAAACCAACGTTACTCGGTTACATTTTATCAATTAATCTCGTTAAGATTTATATATATGTGTATGTATGTATGTATGTATGTATGTATGTATGTATATGTGTGTGTGTGTAAATATTGTAAGTATATATTAATAATAGACTTTAACTTATTTAAACCCGACATCATAATTTGGGATTCTTGTCGTTGAGCGTCTTTATAAACTTATATTTATTTTATATAAACTAAACATATTAAACTTATTTTCCTGAAAACATGTAAGACAAAATATTTATATCTCTCTACACGTTATTATAACTATTTTATTTATTTATTTATCTAGATATCGTTATTATTATTTTAAGAATATCTCAAATTATATTTAATTAAATTATATTATTTAATTTGTATATTTAATCATTTAACTATTTAGATTTTGTTCTTTCAAGCATATCTTGTATTAACTAAATTATTTAAGTATTGAATTATATATTATATCATTGGTAATTATCGGGGAATTTATAATTAATAAGACTGTTAATAACAATGATTGCTGAGATTAATCGATCAATCATTAGTCATTCTAATCCCAAACATAACTTAATCACATCAAAATCTTAATTTCTTAAATCATGTTATATCTCTTATAATGAATTTGATATCATATTATTTAACTAGAAATCCTTGACAGTATATGTCGAAGGGTTCATCTCTCTCACATCATCACTTGGTTTTCGTTCATCATCCGATCAGGTGAGTAATCACTCCCCTTTTACTTATCTTAAATCTTTTGGGGACATATGCATATTTACAACACTTATCTATTATCTAGGAATCAAAACCGCACCTGTTTAATCCTTGTGTGTATATCAGTTTATGTCTAACTTGCTATTCGCTTACTTTCTTTATTTTAACCGCATTCGGAGAGGTACAACATATTCTCAGTCTAGTATGATCATACGACCGTCGTAGTGGCCGGCGTCCAACGCATTGACAATGGTTTCACCGGCACCTCATTTTTTTGTTAACCAATGCCCATTCGCATGACAACGGTTTAACCCTTTCTTTATTGTCTGATTGATTGTTTTTATGCTAAGGTTTAGCTGTTTATTCTCACAGGAACAATTTGCGCTTTCTTTTTATATATAACTTTATTTCTTAAAATAACTGGTGTTTTTACTCACTCAACATGTGTTGTTGACAAAAAATAAATTCTTTACACATTTGGAGGTTATCAGCTTGGTTATTTAGCAAGATGAAGATCACGTAGATATGCCTTTTAGGATACAAACTTAATTAATCATTGTTGTAATTTCTTTATACTTGATGTACTTAACTGTAATGATTTCATTTAAATTAATTAAATATATATTGTCATTTATCAATTTGCATGATAGTACTTTGAGAGCTGTGGGCAATCAGCTACGGCCCCGACATTTCCGCTGTAGGTTGGGGTGTAACAGATTGATATCAGAGCCGAAGGTTTAAGATAGGCCGTTAGTGGTGCCTTAGTAACACGCTTAGGAGCCCCATACGTGCTTATTTTTTTACCTAATGTGTTCTATTTGATTATTTATAGCTTACGTATTTATTTGTTATATTAATTACTTATTTAACTTTTTATTTAATTGTTTATTTTATTTGTCACGCACACACACAACTCCGAAGCTATGCTTCATTCTCAGAATATTTTAATACTCCTAGACTATGTCTCATTCTCAAAATATTTTATAACTCCGAGACTATGCTTCAATCTTAAAATATTTCTAACGAATTTTATTAGATTTCCTTTTATTGTCGGAAATTTCTTTGTGAATTTCCAAGCTTTATTTTTTCTCTTTTTCGTTTAAAGTTAAGGAATGTGATAAGATTCCCCACCATTGTGGAAATTATCATTATACCGAAACTTTAAGCGTTTAACGTAATTGGTTAAACGGTTACCCCCTTTATTGTGTTTTATTATTTTTAAAATGTCTAGTCTGGTGTAAAACCCAAGGGATGCCATGGACACGCCAAATGTACATTTGCATATTTTTTTATATTTGTGATATTTTGTTGGAACATTATCATCCTTGGTGATACACGAGATGTCCCAACTACTTATACTTTAGTTCGTTCATTCGTTATTTAGTTTGGTCGGATAAATCGCCATTTAACGCTCATGGGCCGACAAACTTAATTGATTCGTTAAATTCGTTAATTAAGTTGGGCCATTCAAATTGCCATGTAACTCTCATGTGAGGCGAACTTACACATTTGTTTCGGTGTTGGTATGCTAATAAGTTGGGGAAACAAAATGCAATGGAAAGCTCATGGAAAACCCAAAGCATCGAAGAACCTTTGTTATTTGTTTATTTGATTTTATACAAAATGATTTATGACTTAATTTAAATATTCAATTATTCTATTATTCAATTATGAAATTACTCAATTCCTTACTTACTAAATAATTTTTTTTAAACAAGAACTATTGATTCGATCCATTCATACACTCAAAACATTTTCTCCTGATCGGATACAAACCCTTCATTCATCAAGACTCGGTTATCACGAGCCAACCAAAAAATTTACACTCTATTATTCAAATTGGTTTTCACCTATTCATCTTATCACATTATTATAATATCAATACCTCAAGTAATTAAAATAATATAACACAATTTAATACTCATGATATCACATAGAAAAACTGTTAAACATATTCAAGTATTCAATCTCAAATTTTAATTTGTTAATACATGTCCAACTTTGATAAAACTCATTCACTCATCAAATTAACTCATTGATTATCAATTTAGATTCTAAATTATCCTTAAGTTATGAATCAACAATAGCTTAACATATTTCAAGTTCATTTTCTTAATAGTTCATACGAAATCTACACAACTATCCAATCTTCTCATTAAATCACACATTTATAAATCTTAGAAAGTTTCTCAACAATAAACAACACCAATCATTTATTATTATTATTATTATTATTATTATTATTATTATTATTATTATTATTATTATTATTATTTCTATAACCGCTTCATGGCCACATGTTAGTCAAAGAGATAGTTCATGCAATTTATAAAATATCAACTCAATTTCCAAAACATAAATGCAATCAAATCAATCTTATCCATTAACTTTTTCGCTAATAAATTTAGTTCATATACCCGTACTCATTCTCATAACCACAACAATAACAGAGGCAGGTTTAAACATCAATTACATGCTGTTAATCCAATTAACAATCAATGTCAACAAAATCATAGCCTCTGAAACAAGGAAGTTTACTTCAAAATTCACTCTTTATGTTTCACTTGCCACTATCACTATTTAATTCAATCCTCATATCGTTTTCTACCCAATCTAATCATTTGATTATCTTGTTAATACTTGCTACAACTATGGAAACCCTAATCACCTATGCTATGTGTGTTCCCGATTCAATCATATTTATCAAGCTTAAATTTCAAAACTTATTCTATTAAACCCTACTTTGCATCCTAATCAAATTATTGCGATTCAATCAACTTCAATTATTCAAATTTTTATAAATCTATTTGATCAAATTAATTTAAATTAGTATAAACAAATCAATCATAACTAAGAATATCAAAGAAGATGTTTTTGTCATTTTTAAACAAATCTTATCTTTCTCAATCTTACATTATAATTGATCTTTGTTTGATTTTTGGATTCAAACAATTTTAATAATTTACAAATCTTAAGTGACTATGCTCATACGATAAAATCTATCTTTTCAAAGATAACTGTTTGCAATACTATCATTTCAAAAGATGTTTAATTTTAATATTTTATTAAAACAACTCAAAAATTCAATTTATTTTTTAGCAATATTTTATACAATGACTACCTCCTAATTATAACCAAAACATATTAAGATTCTTATTTTTCTTTAAAAATCATGTCTTTCATATGTTTTGTAACCCACACAATGGGATGAGTTATGTGGACCATCCGACAATCTAAGTAATTATGGATGCCTACATAATTATCGAAGTACTCGCATGGAATTCATAATGCATGCAATCGTGTGTCCTAATCTAGAACCCAAAGTAGTTGGGGGTAATGGTACAAATGTAGAGATGATAAGGATATGGTGGATACGCTACTAGTACATCATATATATAAGTGTCCTTATCGGATTTTCGTTTAGAGCGTTGTTTTGACTATTCAAAGTTCTGTGTTATGATAAATTTTAAAATTTATATTTAAAATTTTCTTTTCCTCAAAATCTAATGATGATATAGTTTTCTTTAATTTCGGGACGGAATTCTCTAGAGTTGGAGAGACTATAACAATTCGGTTTTTTTTCTTAATTATTATTTGCTAATCAATATCCGACTCGCTTTTTTGTTCGGGTTATTTTAGCAAATAAAATACCACATTTATCGAGTTAAATTAATTATTATAATATTATTTCTAATTATTTATATAAAACGTATTTATAACTTTTAGTTATATACATAATTCACCCTACTCCATAGTTTTATCTTTATGTTTTCATCTAATAAGTTCAGGGATCAATATGCGAAATCTGAAAAATAATTATATTAATAAAATTTTCTTTTAACCCAGATTCATAACCAAATTCCCAACCCGTATCCAAACCCGAAACCCATAGACCCGTTTATCACCTTGGACCATAATTATCGGCATAAACTTGGAATTAAATCATGTAGATTGTTATAGATCCCATTTTCGGTTCCACCGTCATTATAATTAGGAAAATACAATCTCTAGGATATGAATTAATATATTTTGGTAAACCAACGTTACTAGGTTACGGTTTTATCAATTAGTCTCGTTAAGTATTGTATATATGCATATGTATGTATGTATGTATGTATATATGTATGTATGTATGTATGTATGTATGTATATATATATGTAAGTATTGTAACTATATATTAATAATAAACTTTAACTTATTTAAACCCGACATCATCATTTGGGATTCTTGTCGTTGAGCGTCTTAATAAACTTATATTTATTTTATATAAACTAAACATATTAAACTGATTTAAGACAAAATATTTATATCTTTCTACACAATCTTATAATTATTTTATTTATTTATTATTATTATTATTATTATTATAACAATATCTCTAATCATATTTAGTTAAAATATTTTATTTAATTTGTATATTTAATCATTTATCTATTTAGATTTTATTATTTCAAGCATATCTTGTATTTATTAATTTATTAAATTATTTAAGTATTGAATTATGTATTATATCATGGTTAATTATTGGGGAACTTATAATTAATAATACTATTAATAACAATGATCGTAGAGATTAATCGATCAATCATTAATCATTCTAATCACAAACATAACTTAATCACATCAAAACCTTAATTCCTTAAACCATGTCATATTTCTTATAATTAATTTGATACTGTATTATTTAACTAGAAATCCTTGACGACATATCCCAAAGGGTTCATCTCTCTCGTATCATCACTTGTTTTTCGTTCATCATCCGATCAGGTGAGTAATCACTCCCATTTTAACTTATTTTAAACATTTTGGGAGCATGCGTATTTACAACATTTATCTATTATCTAGTAATCAAAACCGCAACTGTTTAATCCTTGTGTGTATATCAGTTTATTTCTAACTTGATAGTTGCTTACTTGCTTTATTTGAACCGCATTCGAAGAGGTCTGACATATTCTCAGTCTAGTATGATCGTACGACAGTCGTAGTGGCCGGCATCCGACGCATTGACAATGGTTTCACCGACACCTCGTTTTTTTGGTAAACAATGCCCATTCGCATGGCAACGATTTAGCCCTGTCTTTATGGTATGATTGATTGTTTGTATGCTAAGGTTTAGCTGTTTATTCTCACATGAACTGTTTGCGCTTTCTTTTTATATAGTACTTTATATCTTAAAATAACTGGTGTTTTACTCATTCAGCATGTGTTGTTGACATTTAATATATTTTATAAGCATTTCCAGGTTATCAGCTTGATTGTTTAGCAAGATGAAGATCACATAGAGATTCCTTTTAGGATACAAAATTAATTAATCATTGTTGTAATTTCTTTATACTTGATGTACTTAACTGTAATGGTTTCATTTAAATAAATTCTAGATATTGCCATTTATCAATTTGCATGATAGTACCTTAAGAGCTGTGAGCAATTAGCTCACGCCATGACATTTCCACCATAGGTTAGGGTGTGACAGATCGACCACAGCGGGTTGTCAATTTCTAGGAAGCCGTCTTGTTTCCTGGCAGTGTAAGAAGCAGACAACAGTTTCCACTTCAACCGCTGAAGCAGAGTATGTGATATGGGATAAATTATATATAAATATTATAAATATTTCCTACATTTTAAATAGCTTTTGACTTTGTTTTTGTTTAATATTACTCTCAATTGACTCATATTTAAAGTTTGAAGGTTGCATGAGACAACGAGTTTAAAGCTAAATAAATGATTGTGCGAATGCATTGTATGTTTCGAAGTCTTGGATTTCAAATTTTTCAAGACATATGGGCTGGGCTTACGAGAGGAACAAAATAAATAAAGGAATTGTGACCAGAAAATAAACTCATGTGGGCTTTAAGATTTGTTGGAGCCAAAATAAAAAAATCCTAACACAATTAATATATCTCTCTATATCTTAAAAGAGAGAACCCTGTATATTTTCGTGGGGTGTGGCTGCCACAAAGTCAAAGAAAGGAAGTAAAAAGAATATATATTATTTCTTGTCGCATCTTAGGAGACAAATCAGGCAAGTGAAGGTGGTGTGCGGCTGTGGAGAAACAAAAGTCAACTGAGAAGGTGGAGAATTGTAATGAGAAGCCGGCTGTGGTAATAAGCAGTCATCCAGGCCGGTCAAAAGTCCAAATAAGAAGAATCATAAAGTAACAAGGGTATGTCAAGTTTATTATAATATATGATGAACCTTAATATTTATTTTTCTTTTGTTTCATACTGTATTATTAGTAGCTAAATATTTTATATTACCTAGGTTTTGGTTGAGTACTATTAGGATTAATGGTTTGATGAACTACTATTGATTGTCGGTTGATTTGATGCTATGGTAAAGCTTTTTAATTGGTTTGGTCATGATAATGTTTAGTAATTGAATCTAGTTTATTACTTTAATATTTATTCCACTTGTGTTTAATAGTTTTTTTGGTGATTGTTAGACGCATGATTAGGTTGTCTACTTTGTGTTTTCAACTTGTTTGTGGTTTATGGTCAGAATAACCGTAGGAATAATTTGTAAAAGTTTATTAGCTTTTTATTGTTCTTTCACTAGAGAGGCTGGGAGGCAATTTAGTGTTGTGTCATCTTTGTCTTTTACGGGTTTGGGTAAAAATTGCACGGGAGAGAGTTATCCTAGGTCCCTTACATTATTGTGATACAAGTTGGGTTCACGTTAGTTAAAAATACCTCTTTATATTAACATATATTGTATTCGAAGAGACCGAGAGGTGATTTGGGTTTTGGGGTACCATAATATTATTAGGTAATAGAGACCGGGGGTGATTCAAACCTTTAACAATTGAGCTTCACATGTTACTAGAGTTCTAGGGTGTCGTTTGTGAGGCCGGGAGGCGATCTAGCGTATTTTAGTGGTCTTTAGTGTCATATTTTTAATATATTGT
Source organism: Bidens hawaiensis (assembly GCF_021521415.1). NCBI lineage: Eukaryota > Viridiplantae > Streptophyta > Magnoliopsida > Asterales > Asteraceae > Bidens > Bidens hawaiensis. Next base: position 35,505 of record NW_027503070.1, on the reverse strand, counting down.
TTTTAAACCAAGTTAAGTTTCTTAGCTATTTATTTAACTAGTAGGATCCATTACCTAGGTAGTCGTTTTCTCATATTTGTTTTAAACCCAAGTTATATAAAGTTTTATTTATAGTTTAATTATTAATTAGTACAGTATTATTAGTTTAATTAATGTAAAACAAATTCTAGAAAATCAAAAGAAAGTCTATGTTAGTAATCTTTCATGTTTAATAATTAGATGTTACCCATAGTGTCCTAGGTTCGATATCCGTTCTTACTTGCTAGCTACAATTGTGACCGGTACACTTGCCGATTGTGTGTGGTTTTTTAGTGAATTCAGTAAAACATGGTTTTTAATATTATCTACGTTTTTCACACATCAAGTTTTGACGCCGTTGCCGGGGACACTGGGAAATTCTTTGTTTAAACCTAGTTGATTATTTGGTCTATTTATTTGTTTATTTGCTTTTTAGTTGTTATTTTTCCTTTAGGTGCGTTTACTTGCTATCTGTGCCTTTCGGTTTACTTTTTCCATAAAAAAAATAAAAAAAAATTAATTAAATAATTTTTTATTTTAGTTTATGCATAATACCCGTTCTCAATGCCCACCTTTATTCACTGTATCAAAAGAGCCTGAGAGAGAGAGTTTCACGAGCGACTTAAAGTGCTTACAGATAGCGAGAGCGATTCACCGCCGAGACAAACCGTTCATGCTAGAGCCAACGATGGCATCGTAGGAGCCCGATCTGCAATTATCCGACCTAATGTGACTAATAATCAAAACTGACAAATTCCATCTCACTTCATGAATTCTATCACCAATTCTGCTCAGTTCCACGACTTGGATGACGAAGATGCTCCAGGAAACCTGTCCCGATTCGTGCAGATCCGCGAAACTTTTAATATTAATAATATCTCGTCCGACGTCATTCATCTTAATTTATTTCCATTCTCACTTTCCGGTCGTGCTGCTGCATGGTTTGACCCTCTTCCAAATGCCTCAATCGTCACATGGGCCAACTTGCAATCCAAGTTCCTTAGGAAGAATTTCCCTCCATCAAAGGCCGGGCGTTTACGCGATCAAATTTGTTCTTTTCATATGGACCCCTATGAGTCCTATTATTCCGCGTGGGAGCATTTCCAAACTCTTATAAGCCGTTGTTCTCAGCATGGCCTAAACGATTGGGTTGTGGTTGAAAAATTCTATAACGTTCTTACTCCCTAAACCCAACAGCGGTTCAATACCGCCGTTGTAGGAAACATGCTCGATAAACTCACCATAGAGGAGACTGAAGAAATGTTCGAGAGCATTGCATTAGGGGATCAACATATCCTGAGTAGAAGGTCTGTCTCGACTGCCAAGGTTGCAGCCATCTCAACATCATATGAAGTGCATCATGTTGATCAGAATATGAGTGTGTCGGCTGATGTGGAGGCACTAAAGAAGGAGATCAAAGATCTTAAGTTGCAAGCTTGTAGTTGGGAGATATGTCGTGGAAATCACGAGACAGCCGATTGTGCCGTTGATTCTCAGGAGTAGGAAGATTTTCTTGATAATCAAAACCGTACCTTCAAATCAGGATGGCGAAACAATAATTTTAACTTGAGTTGGCTGGCATGTAACTCCGGTTATCAGCAACGCCATAATCTTTTCCCAGAACCCGCCCCCGAACATACTCATTTACCAAATAGTACTTCCATGATCGATGATATGTTGGCTAACCTGTCTCAATTGTTAAATCAGCTCTTACAAAATAATGCCAACACCAAATCCACTCTTTTTCAGCATGAGACTTTTATGAAGGGACAACATGTCGCATTTCAGAATCTCGAGGCCAAGTTTGTTGAGTTGTCTGCAAAGATTGATCAACAACCCTCGGGGAGTCTTCTAAGTAACACCGTCCCTAATCCCGGTCCCACCTATTCTAAACCATTTAAAAAGGCTCAGGCCAAGGCAGTGACCACTCGAAGTGGGCGAGGTGTCGTTAGAGATACACCAAGTGAGGAGGAGGAAGTTGAGAGTTGAGGAGGAGTTGGATTTAGAGACACCGCCTGACAAGGTGAACCAGAGGTGAGACCCTGCAAGTACCACACGGTCAGGTGGTGCGTCAGTAGAGAAGGAGAAGCAGGTTGAACAGGAACCAGTGCACATCTATAAGCCAAAACTGCCATATCCCGGTTGTCTGGTGAAGAAGAATGATTCGAAGCAGTACTCTAGGTTCCTTGACATGCTTAATAAGCTCCATGTGAGCATTCCGTTTATCGAAGCTCTCGCGAACATGCCAAAACAAGCCAGGTTTCTTAAAGATTTTCTCACTAATAAGAAGAAACTTGAGGTTCTTTCGACTGTTACTCTTAGTGAGGAGTGTTCTGCCTCCGTACAGAACAAGCTTCTTAGGAAGATGACAGATCCGGGCAGCTTTACCATTCCTTGCTTGATTGGAAATCTTCATGTTAGCAATGCTTTGGCCGACCTCGATGCAAGCATTAACCTCATGCCCTATTATGTGTTTGCCAAACTTAATGTGGGAGACCTACTTCCCACCCGAATGAGTATCCAGCAGGCAGACCAATCTGTTAAGTTCCGAAGGGGCATTGTGGAGAACATGTTGGTGCAGGTGGACAAATTCATCTTTCCGGTCGACTTTGTCATTCTCGATATGGCTGAGGACTCGAATATTCCGCTCATCCTCGGCCGTCCTATCTTAGCCACCACACGCGCTCTCATCGATGTTGCCGATGGAAAATTTACTCTTCGAGTTCATGATGACACGGTCACATTTGACACGCAAAAATCCATGAGGAATACTCAGCAGCAAGATGACACTCTCTACTTCATCGAAACTTTCATGATGCATGTAAGTGACTATCTTATGAAGGTCTGCGAGAGAGACATGTCCGACACCCATATCATCGATGTGTAAAACTAGTCATTCAAGATGACAGAATTTTATTTTGAGTTGCAGGAGAAGGAGGAGAAGAAGTTTTATCTGAGGCAGGAGGACACGAGCCGATCATTGTTCCCAAATCTTTTCTAATGTTCTTGCGGTTGAAGAGCGAGAGTATCCAATTGAAAAAACATCTGTTGAGAACCCCCATATTTAGAGCTAAAAGATTTACCATCTCACCTCGAGTATGTATTTTTAAGGGAGGGGTCTCAACTTCCCGTCATCATCTCTTCATGTTTGTAGACGGAGGGGAAGGAGAAGTTGATGGTTGTTCTGAAATCTCATAATCATGCCATCTCATGAAAGATTATGGATATCGAAGGTATAAACGTGTCGTTCTGCACTAATATAAACTTTCTGGAGGACGAGTTTAAACATGTGGTGCAGCCGCAAAGGAGGCTTAACCCAAACATGCAGGTGGTTGTCAAGAAGTAGGTTATTAAGTTGCTTGATGCTGGTTTGATTTTTCCGATCTCCGACTACGCGTGGGTTAGCCCAGTCCAGGTGGTCCCTAGAAAGGGCGATATGACATTTATCGCAAATGAAAGGAATGAGCTCATACCGACACGCACTGTAACATGGTGGCGAGTTTGCATCGACTACCACACACTTAACGAGGCCACACGAAAGGACCACTTCTCGCATCCATTCATCGACCAGATGCTTGCGCCTTTGTCAGGACAACAGTTCTACTGTTTCCTTGACAGATTTTTTGGTTATTTCTAGATCCCCATCGCCCAGGGTGATCAGGAGAAGACCACATTTACATGTCCCTTTGGCACATTCATGTACCGACGCATTCCTTTCGGATTATGTAACGCTCCAGCCACATTTCAGCGGTCATGGTGGCCATTTTCAATGAGTTAATCGAGGATTCCATAGAAGTCTTTATGGATGATTTTTCTGTCTTCGGGAATTGCTTTGATGATTGTCTGCGTAACTTAGATCGAGTGCTTGCTAGATGTGAAGAGACGAAACTTATGCTTAATTAGGAGAAATGTCATTTTATGGTTCGTGAGGGTATTGTTTTAGGTCATAAGATCTCTAGTGCGGGGATTGAGGTAAAGAGAGCTAAGGTAGGCACCATTTCCAAACTTCCACCGCCCACTTCCGTGAAGTCTTTCCGTAGTTTCTTAGGTCATGCGGCATTCTACCGTCGATTTATTAAAGATTACTCGAAAATCTCCCGTTCGATGAACCAACTTCTGGAGAAAGATAGGACGTTCGATTTTAGTTAGGAGTGTTTGAGGGCCTTTGAGTGTTAAGGAGAGGTTAGCGAGTGCTCATATTGTTGCTGCTCCCGATTGGACTCTTCCGTTTGAGATCATGTGTTATTCAAGCGATTTTGCAGTTGGAACCGTGCTAGGGCAACGTCGAGAGAAACATTTTCATCCCATCTATTATGCTAGAAAAACCCTTAACGGTGCTCAGGAGAATTACACCACGACAGAGAAAGAACTTCTTGCGGTTGTTTTCACGTGCGATAAATTCCGTTCATATCTCGTGCTTTCTAAGACTATCATTTTCTCTGATCATGCGGCTCTGTGTTATTTGTTCACTAAGAAAGATGCGAAGCCTTAACCCTTCGTTGGATCCTTTTGCTTCAAGAATTCGATATAGAAATTAATGATAAAAAAGGAGCTGAAAATGCCGCTGACCACTTGTCAAGACTAGAAAATTTCGATAAGGACAAGACCCGGGAACAGGGAATTGGTGATGATTTCCCTGGTGAGTCTCTACTATTTCTAAAGGCCAGTGATGAAGGGTTTCCATGGTCTGCTGATCTTGCTAAGTATCTATCCTCTAGTGAGTTAGTGCCCGGACTGACATATCAGCAAAAGAAGAAATTCTTTGCAGATATCAAGTTCTACATTTGAAAGGATCCATACTTATTCCTTATTGGCATGGATCAGGTGATTTGAAGATGTGTTTTTGGTGGTGAATCTCGTAGAATTCTTCGCCATTGTCATGAGGGCCCGACTGGTGGCCATTTTGGTGCGTCTTATACCGCCAAACGCGTGTTTGATGCGGGATTCTATTGCCCGACTATTTGTTGTAATGCACATGAGTTTGTTCGTTCATGTGACGCGTGACAGAGAGCTTGTAACATCTCATACCAAAATGAGATGCCCCAAAACCCATCCAGGTGATTGAGATCTTTGATATATGGGGCATCGATTTTATCGGTCCGTTTCCTATGTCTAGATGGAACAGATACATACTCGTTGCTGTCGACAACGTGTCCAAATGGGTGGAGGCTCAAGCCATACCTAGAAATTACGTGCGAGTTGTAGTGGGATTCCTTCGAAAACTCTTTGCTCGATTCGGTACTCTTAAGGCCCTGATCAGTGATCGGGGTACCCAATTTTGTAATGCTCAGATGGATAAGGTTCTGAAAAGTTATGGGGTCATCCGTCTACTTTCTATGACCTACCATCCTTAGATTAGCGGTCAAGTGGAAAACATCAATCGTGGCACTAAAATGATCTTAGAGAAAACAGTTGGGAACAGTCGCGGAGATTGGGCTGAAAAGCTAGATGATGCACTTTGGGTCTTTCGTACTGCATTCAAAACACCTATCAGGACTACTCCCTTTCGGCTAGTTTATGGAAAGGCGTGTCATCTAAGAGCCGTAAATCTTGATTTATCTGCGACGGGAAAGAGTCGGTTTCTTCAAATTCACGAGGTTGAGGAGCTACGGAAAGATGCATATGAAAGAAGTTGGGGGTGCAAGGAGCAGATGAAAGAACGTCATGATAAACATATTAAGGTTCCTAAAGAGTTAAAGTGTGGGGATAAGGTGCTTCTATATAATTCCCGGTTGAAGTGGTTTCCGGGTAAATTGAAATACCGATGGGCTGGCCCGTTCGTTGTGAAAGAGGCATTTCCTTATGGAGCAGTTGAGATAGAGGCTGATGATGGACATTCTTGGAAAGTGAATTGGCATATACTGAAGCATTATGTTGGAGGTCCACTTGGTGATGGCGAGGAGGAGGCGATCTACCTTGATCTGCCTGAAGAGTAGAGGAGGAGAGCACACTCGGGACTCCGCCCGAGTTGTAGAGTTTGTATAAAATTTAGTTGGATTGTTTTCTTTTATTTTTATTTTTATTCTACTTTATTTTTTTTTTTAGTCTGTTTTAGTCCTTAGAGTCTGTTTGATGTCTGTTTTGGGTTGTTTTGAGTTTTATTTTGCAGGATTGGATTTTCTTGTTCGTACTCAATCTCCATTCGGACGAGATTTTTATGAGCCTATCATATTGTAGAGGACTAGAAGTTGTGGCCACGAATGAAATGCTATACAGTCACCTTGGAACGAGACTTGTGAAGATAACTACGCTATTACCAGGGGAGAGTCTGTTCCACTTTATAGTTTTATTTGCATTAAATTTTGATTCTGCATTATTTTCTGGGTCTTTTTCTATTCCTACATTGGGGATAATGTAGATTCAAGTGTGGGGATATTTGATATGGGCTAAATTATATATAAATATTATAAATATTTCCTACATTTTAAATAGCTTTTGACTTTGTTTTTATTTAATATTACTCTCAATTGACTCATATTTAAAGTTTAAAGGTTGCATGACACAACGAGTTTAAAACTAAATAAATGATTTTGTGAATGCATTGTAGGTGTCAAAGTCTTGGGCTTCAAATTTTACAAGACATATTACGAGGGGATCAAAAGAAATAAAGGAACCGTGACAAAAAAATAAACTCATGTGGGCTTTAAGATTTGTTGGAGCTAAAATAAAAAAGCCCTAACACAATTAATATATCTATCTATTTATTAAAAGAGAGAACCCTACATATTTTCGTGGGGTATATATTCATGGGGTGTGGCAGCCACAAAGTCAAAGAAAGGAAGTAAAAAGAATATATATTATTTCTTGTCGCATCTTAGGAGACAAATCAGGCAAGTGAAGGTTGTGTGAGGCTGTGGAGAAACAAAAGTCAACAGAGAAGATGGAGAATTGTATTGAGAAGCCGGCTGTGGTAATAAGCAGTCATCTAGGCCGGTCAAAAGTCTAAATAAGAAGAATCATAAAGTAACAGGGGTATGTCAACTATATTATAATATATGATGAAACTTAATATTTATTTACCTTTTGTTTCATACTTTATTATGCGTAGCCAAATATTTTATACTATCTAGGTTTTGGTTCAGTACTATTCAGATTAATGGTTTAAAAAACTACTATTGATTGTTGGTTGATTTGATGTTATGATAAAGGTTTTTAATTGGTTTGGTCATGATATTGTTGAGTAATTGAATCTAGTTTATTATTTTAATATTTATTCCACTTGTGTTTAATAGTTTTTTGATGATTGTTAGACACATGATTAGTTTGTCTACTTTGTGTTTTCAACTTGTTTTAGGTTTATGGTCGAAATAACCATAGTAAATATTTATTAAATTTATTAGATTTTATTGTTCTTTCACTAGAGAGGCTGGGAGGCAATTTAGTGTTGTGTCATCTTTGTTTTTTGTGGGTTTGGGTAATAATTGCACGGGAGTGAGTTATTTTAGGTCCCTTAGATTATTGTGATACAAGTTGTGTTCAAGTTAGTTAAAAATACCCTATTTATATTAATATATATTGTATTCGAAGAGACCGGGAGGTGATTTGGGTTTTGGAGTACCATAATATTATTTGGTAAGGTGAGACCGGAAGGTGATCCAAACCTTTAACAATTGAGCTTCACATGTCATTATAGTGACAGGGTGTCGTTGGTGAGGCCGGGAGGCGATCTAACGTATTTTAGTGGTCTTTAGTGTCATATTTTTAAGTTATTCTTTTTCAACCAAGTCAAGTTCGTTAGCTATTAATTTAACTAGTATGATCTCATTACCTAGGTAGTCGTTTCTCATATTTGTTTTAAACCTAATTTTTATAAAGTTTTATTTGTAGTTTAATTATTAATTAGTTAAGTATTATTAGTTTAATTAATATAAAAAAATTCTAAAAAATCAAAAGAAAGTCTAGGTTAGTAATCTTTTAGGTTTAATATTTAGAGTTTACCCATAGTGTCCTAGGTTCGATATCCGTTCTTACTTGTTAGCTACAATTGCGACCGGTACACTTGTCGATTATTTGTGGTTTTTTTAGTGTATTCGGTAAAACTTGGTTTTTAGTATTATATACGTTTTTCACACATCAGTATGTAGCAGCCACAAGTTGCTGTTCACAGGTTCTTTGGATCCAGCAACACTTGCGGAATTACGGTTTGAAGTTTCTTACTACTCCCATCTATATTGATAACTCTGTTGCTATAAGTATCACAAAAAATCCCGTGCTACACTCAAAGACTAAACTTATCGAAATTCGATATTATTTTATACGGGATTGCATTGAAAAGAATTTAATTGATATTGAGCAAGTGAACACTGAATTTCAAAAAGCCGATCTATTTACCATGGCATTTGATAAAGCACCTTTTAACTTTCTGCTTGGTCTAAATGGATTAAAAACTTTTGCTGATATCATGAAACAAGAATAATTATCTTTATTTTCTTTTTCTTTATTTTCTTTCATTTATTTTTATGTTTTGGGTTTTGGGGGTGAAAATATTAAAATACAAAAATATTGTGATTTAGTTTTTATAGAGAAAAACCAAAAAAATTAAAAACTCTTGAAAAATACAAAAATATTGTAATTTTTGTTTAAAATATTTTGAAAAATACAAAAACATTGAAAATTTGAAATTAAAAAAGATTGTGCTTTTATTTAGTATAAAAAAATATTTGAAAAGACAAAAAGATTGGGTTTTTAATGTATGTACAGAGAAAAACTAAAAAGACATTTGCATACTTTCGCTTAACATTATGTCAATTATTCATATTCGAAGGACATATACGTGTATATGTTTGGTCCTGATATTTACTTGTAACTGTTCAGGATAGCCATTCACCTGATAATGGAAAGTAGTTGGGGCGATTATTGTGCGTTTTACTTAATTCTTTGGCTGAAAATTATGTCGGTTATTTAAGTTTATGGAACATGTTTGCATGTTTTGGTCCTGTTACCTAATTGTAGATTGATAAGATAGTCAATAATCTATATACTAAAAGTGAATGGGGTGATTGAATTTATTTTTATGCTCCTCAAAAATTGAGTTTTGAAGAAAAAAAGGAAAATGATAGTACATTGATCATCTGGTCCCATATCCAGAAAGAAATAAGCTTAAAAGACTGTGTGCTTAATTGCATTGGTGCATGATAGGTCTTAAACAAGCCGTTAGAGTAAAGTATGTGATATAAACATAATGAAACGCCAAACTGAAAGAGGTGTTAGTCTCTACCAAAAATCTCGGTAATGATAGAAGAAATGTAATAGCCTGTCATACTCAAGCCTTATGTTTGTCTGATCACCAAAAACACATAAGATTGAATAACAAGCATTCTGGTTCTGAACAATGTGAGTCTTTATGCGGCTTAATCATCTGGGTATTCATAAGCATGAATATTTCAAACGCTTTTAGAGCAAACCCAAAGTCATTAAACTTGATCATTGTCCACCGGGAAGATGAACTTGTCGACACAAACAAGCATGTTCTCGACCACCCCTCGGGGGTATTTCACAGAACGATCAGCAAGATGGATACTCATCCCGGTAGGACATGGTTCGCCTAGACCCAACTTGCGATAAACGGAATACGGCATGAGATTAATAGTGGCACCAAGATCCGCCAGCACATGAACAACCGTATTATCCCTCAAGATACAGGGAATCGTGAAACTCCCAGGATCGGACAATTTTTCTTGTAAATTTCTCTACAAGACTGCAGAGCAACCAGCACTCAGAGGAATGGAAGAGACTTCAGCTAACTTCTCTTTATTCGAAAGAATATCCTTAAGGAACTTTGCATATTTGAGCATTTGCGTGAGTGCCCCAAGGAATGGAATGTTAAGATGAAGCTACTTCAAAATATCAAGAAATTTGGTGTTATGCTCCTCGTCTCTATCCCTACGTACTCTCCCGGGATATGGAAATCTAGGTTTGTAGACTCTCGGTGGTGTGCTGGGTAATGGCTAGTTCTCGGCCTGTGCTGTACTTCCTGGGATGCGCCTCTGATACAGCTTGGCCGGTGGAGACTCCAACTGAATCTCCTCATCTACCTGCTCCTCTACATCTACCGCAGGCACGTCAACGACTCCTCTCGTCGCCTCCTGAATCACGGGCTCGCTACGTGCCCCTACACAGCTCCTTGTTGTCATAGCCTTCGCGAACGCCTTCGGATTTTGTTCAGTATTACTTGGAAGTGTACCTGGCGACCTCTCATTTAGACGATTTGCTATCTGTCCCATCTGTCGCTCAAGATTTTGAATTGACGCTCCTTGATTTCTCATGAATGACTTGTGCTCCCGAAATTTCTCTTGAGTCTCTTTGTGACGGGAGTCTTCTCGAGTCATAAGTTGCGACAGCATCTGTGTCTGCTGTGACATCATCTCCTCTAACGTGGGTTTCTTCTCCCCACTACTCGTTCCCTCACCGGAATCCTGGAATAGGCTCTTACGCTGCTGGAAGCCGGACTGATTTCCGTTCCTCCAGTTGGAATTTTGGTTACCTCTCCATCCCGAATTATAAGAATTGAAAGAGTTTTGGTTTTAGTTTGGATTATTAACAAAGTCGACTGCCTCCTCCTGGAAATCTACGAGGCACTGAACGGAATCATGCCCCCCTCTACAGATCTCGCATAACTTACTTTTCACCTAAAGGTCCTTCACGATCTTTTCCAACGCCTCAACCTGTGCTGCAAGTGCGGTGCTCGTGTCGACCAAATGCATGCCGCGTGATAAGGAGTCGACGGTTTTGGTGCTCTTAGCTGGTGGTCACTAGTATCCATTCATGGCTAAACCGTTAAACAAATCTATTTCACTCATCAGCATCCTTTGTTATCAATAAGTTACCTCCCGCAGCCGTGTCAAGCATACTCTGAGTCGCGTACGTCACTCCATTATAGAACTTCTCAACAACTTCCTAGTCTTGTAGGTCGTGGTTCGAACATAAAGCAAGTAGATTTTTAAATCTCTCCCACGCCTCATAGAAGCTCTCGGTGTCCCCCATCTGGAAAGAATGAATTTGGTTGCGCAAACGAGCGGCCTTAGCCGGAGGATCGTATTTCTCAAGAAATTGGGTTTGCATGGCAGCCCAAGTAGCAATGGATCCCTGTGGGAGGGACTCAAGCCATAGACTTGCATGATCAACGTGCGAGAACGAAAAAATTCGGAGTTTGACGGCGTCTTTGGATACGCCGGCAAGATGAAACGTGTCGCAATTTTGTGTAATGCGAGTGAGATGAGCATGTGGGTTCTCATGGAGCAACCCGTGAAATTGAGCAGAATGATCAATCGTGTTCAGAATATTAGATGGAATCTGCCAAGTCGCGGGAACTCCGAAGGCTGGTGGATCAATGCTAGATCTCGCGCCTGTATCGACCGGACGGGCCCGGTCTGCAACTGTCCTCATCGGTGGTGGATTCGCGTCGCCCATAATCCTATCCCAAATAACGAGTTCAGAAAAAGTAGGAGAAGAGAACGTATTACCGACGGACGTAGATGAACTGAAAGACGGTTTTATACGACGTCTCTCACGAAGCTCCCTCTCTGGTTCAGGAAAACCTTCGGTTTCTGGTGGTCTTAGAGATCGAGTAGGTTGCATACAACTATTAAAATAGACAAAGTAAACTAAAATTAGCTAAACTATTTTAAACTAACAAACAAAACAAATAAGAAAAACAAGTAGTAAACAAGGTAAGTCCTAACTCGAGTCGTTCTCAATACGCCTCTAATCGTGTCCCCGGCAACGGCGCCAAAAACTTGATGCGTGTATAATGATGCCAAAAACTTAACTACTTAACCTAACTTACTTTAATTAACTTAAAAGACTTCAATTAAGAAAAGTAGTCGAACCTTTGAGAATAATATTTATCAATGGAGAAAACATCTACCTAGGTAAGAATCCTATTGAAGGTATAATAAGCTAATGGATTGTATAATCTCATGACACCGGTCCCTAAAGATGACACAACTAAGGTTCACTCAAGAAAGCAAGATCACCTCTCGGTCTCACTAACAAACCCTAACCTACACTCAGTTGATTTTAAGAACTAACCAGATAACGAATTGCTAAAGTGCTCTAACGTTGAATCTCCTCCCGGTCTCACCGACACACTAACCTAATGGAGATGAATACTACGCAACCAAGGATAGAGGATCAATTTAGTTTTAAACTAGGTCAACTAATCGCTCACAAACCCAACCCGACAAGAACCGAACCCGCTCTCGCGCCATCCTAATCCTAACAAGTAAGAGCTATGAGATGATCCTACTTCCTATCACCTCTTGGTCTCTAAGAAGGTGCCTACCCACTGATTTTAACTAATTATTATACCCAACTTAACCCTACGGTTGTACACCCCACAATCAATCTCTAAACACAAAGTAAAGAGTTTAAACAAGCTAAAATCAACTAAAACTGATTCAATCAATCAAAGCAAGAGGTAATCGAGTATTATTAATCAAAACACAACCACTAAACACAACTTAATTCAATGTTAAACCAAACTTTACATTAACAATTCAAGTCATGATCATCAACAATCCAATCTACTTACTAAAACCTAACAATATTCATCAAACCTAGGTAGAACTAACTACTTTAGCCTAACATGATTTTTGGACAACAGCTATACATCAAAGTAAATATCAAATAATTCAACCAAAACATAATTAAACTCATTCAATGATCAAGAACAATCAAACACAAGTAAATCTTCAAGTTACTTGCAAAACAATCTAACATAAAAGATCAAATCAACTAGTTAGGTCTCTTGAACAAAAGAACAAAGTTTATGAGAGTAATACATAGGATATATGGCTGAAATAAATGATGATTATAACCCGTAGCTCATGTACCAAGTCTTCCTTAAGCTTCTTCTTCTTTTCCTAGCCACCTCCTAGCCGCCACAAGCCTTGCACCAAGCTTTTTCTTCCTCCCTTGGCTGCTGCCTCAATTCCGATCGGACCAGGTATGGGGGTTAGGGTTTTATTTTATTTTTCTTTTGATTAATATAATAATGCATGTAAGGCTTCTAACTTGTGGGCTTGGGTCAGGCCTTGACTTGTAGTATTCAAAGTTGATCAAATAAGCCCCTGGAGTCTTCAAATTTGCCACTTTTTCTTCATTAAACTCATAACCTACAAGTAATTATCAATCTTTGTAAAATTAAGCAAAAACAAACCTTAAATCTTATTAATTATACTAATTAAGTACTTAAACATGATAAAATGATAAGGAGAGTAAGTGTGTTTTACAAAACATCATTTCCACAGAGTCTTCACTTAACTTTTAACCTATAGTACTATGATAATTGTACTGGCGAGGCTGTCATTGTTCTGGGTAAAGGCTTGAAGACTAGTTTTATTAGAGTTATCGACCCGATGTGGCTCATTAACATATCCGAAACTGACAATGACGTGCTGTTCGTGAAGAAGATTTTGATAGAGAGACATGAAAACTACAACCGAGCTACACAGTTCCAGCGTGTCGTACGTGTATGCACGAGTTTGGGATTCATAGTTGTCGAGATTGGCAGCAAAAGCGATTCAGTAATTTAAAGACGAGGGGGTGTTTGTTAGTGCACCGTATTTTCGCCTCTAGTCTTTGTAACTTATCGGTTGTAATTTATTATTATTTTAATGTAAGGGTATTTATGGAAACACAGTTAGTTCGTTATGTGTCGGCTAATTCGTTAAGGATGTTTAACGAATTAGCCAATTCGTTATATATATTGTCCATTCCTTTAGGATGTTTAACGAATGGACTGTAATTTGTTATGTTAGTTCCCATTCATCATGGAATGTTGACGAATGGGGGTATAACGAATCAGGTTATTTGTTATACTTTCCTTTATGTTATTGTTAGTTAAAGAACTGGAGCCAATTCGTTACGGGATGTGTAACAAATTGGTCTCCATCTTTTATTTAAGGCGTGTTCATGCCTTCATAATTTAGGTTTTTGAGTTAATTATACCAAAACTCTGTCCGTACACTCTCTAACTCAATTCTTTGTTAACGTATTACTAATATTATTACTATTACAATTACTCATATACTAATATACATAATTAAGAACATATCATAAACTAGATCCTAAGCTAATAGATCTATTACGTATTGGATGATTAGATCTATAAGTTTAAAGGTAATTACACATTCACATTCTTCTTTACTATGTTTTTTATTATGTTTTCATGTTTTTAAATTATTTGTTTTGTGTTTTGCTGTTTATTAAAATAAAAATAACATTCAACTTCTTTTTTATTTAATAAATCTTTCACGACTTAAGATTTGCTTTTTATTAAGTTTTTCAGTTTTTAAATTTTTTGTTTTGTGTTTTGCTGTTTATTAATAAGTTGATCTAACCTGTAATCATATGTTCTACTTCATTAATACAAACTATTATTAATCTAAACTATTACACTACTTTCATTATTTTCACTTAGTTTATTTATAAAACCATTAATTAGAGCAAGTACACTTTTTTCTTGTGTATACTTGATAACGAGCAAAGCCGGTTCAATTGCTTGCTCGAATATAATTTTTGTTATTTTTAAAACCATTAATTAGAGCGAGTACATTTTTCTCTCAAGTATACTTGATAACCAGCAAACCCAGTTCAATAACTTGTTCGAGCAAACATTGTGTTCAAAATTTGAAAAGGTTTTTGGTAGTATTTTTTTTCTAATTTTAGGTATATATAGGTTTATAGCAAACAAAAATTACAAGCTACTGGATGATTTGAAGGAAGCTTCTGAGAAGTCGGTTGTTTTACTAAAAGTTGTCAGAAAGTGTATTAACTTTCTTATTGACAAATCTCTAGCCATTCTGTTTACGAATTTAATCTTAGAAGACAAAGAGGTAAACAATAATTTATACTACATTATTATCTGAACATATATTTATAATATAATTTAATGTTTATCTATTTATTGCATGGTAACAGAATTCAGGCTTTAATATCGAAACAGTTATCAATAGTTTTGATAAGAAAATAAATGAGTATGGTTGCTACGAAATTTCGAAAGCAAATGGTTTTCAACTTATGTTGATAAGTTTATGTATATTGAAAAGTCAAAGAAACAGATATTCTCAAGAACCACTGAAGTAAAGGCATGTTAATCTTTATGCAAAATCGTTCATGTTTTTAAGTTTACAAATATTCATGATATACTTACGGAATCAATCGCAACTGATACGTGCATAGGTTTGATAGTTCAAAATATTCATAATTAATATAAAAATATGCTAATGTTAACAACGTTTTTTCTTTTAATATTTAAAACAAATGTTATTGGAATTATTAATGATGATGTTAATGTTGAAGATATCACAAAGTCAAATGGTAAACATGCTAAGATATTGGAGATCAACTTATATGATAGCATGTTAGTAGTTTTAATATGTGTCTGTAATAAATTGATCATTTATTAAAAAACTTTATATATGTTTAATTCAGTGTAAATTCAATCATTATGACTTTATGGGATGCATATGCAATTAACGTTCAGTCTTATGTTGAGAAAAATCCACAACAAGCTGTTATTATTGTTGTTTTCCAGTCGCTACATATAAACCTTATGATGTTATGTTAAATAAAACAACAATAGTTTGGAATCTATATAACATATTAATATGTATAATTTTCGAAGAACTATCTTAACTAAATTAACATATTTGTATATATTATTATTTTCAGGAGAACCTGGAGTCTCTTATGCTCTTAGTATTACAAAATTATTCATTAATGAAGAAATGGTTGAAATTGTGGAGTTTAGAAAAATGTTTAAATTGATGTTTTATTTTTAAATTTGTATATGTATTTGAAACCAAAAATATATATATGTTCTAATTTGATATTGAAACTTTCATTCTTAGTTTCCTCGAGTCAGCTGTGTCATCTGAAAATTCTGTTATATCTCCAATAACTATCGTGGTCCATTGTTTGAGGATTTTGTAAACGACTCAGAGTTCACCAATGTATATATATGAATTTAATTTTGAAAAAGTTGAATAGTAATTTATTAACTTATATTGATTTGTTTTAGGAAAAAAACCTTGTCATATGTGGAAACTTAATGGCATCAGTTAAGTACAATAGTTGGTAATATATTGGATATAAAATATGTTCTCTTCAACTTAAGTTAGATAACAAGTATAGTCATGAAGGAGAAATTGAGGGGAAAACAGTGATAAATCAGTTTAGAGGAAAATATGTAAGGCCCCGATCCCGGTGCCCTACATGGACGTTGGATTTACTCGTAAACACAGTTCTAAATATCATAGTTAATTAAAAGTTTTCATAGAATAATAAACTTCAAACATATATTACAAAATCATTAAAATATTTCCAAATTAAACATCTTATGTCTTTCAAAATAAAACATAAATCATAATAACATCATAACATTTTTATCAATATGCTCATGTTTTCAGTCCAATGCCATGTGTCCTTATTCAAGCGAGTTGCCTCAACCTATTCACCAGCATGCATACTAAATGTTAGCTACGCTGAGTGAGTTCTAGTTAATCAGGCAACATACAATACATTCACACACTTACATATATATACGTATCCGAATATACATATTCATACTTAGCCTATTAGCTTTATTTCACACATACATACATACATACATACATACATACATACATACATACATACATACATACATATGGGAGGCTTATCTCAATCAATTCAGAGATGTGTTCAAATACAAGGAAAACTTCATTGAATATTATGAAAAGGTGATTATTGATGAACAAGGAGATTTTGTTTTAAAAGAAGATGAGAAAGATGAAAAGTCAATTGGTGTGCAAGTTTCTGAAGATGACTTCAATGAAGACGATTTGGACAAAGATGATTAAGTGACTCCAGTGATCAAGTTTCAAATGAAGAAATCCAAGTTGTTGAAAGAAATAGAAGAATGAAGAAGTCTGACTCAATTGATCAACTTCCATTATTTCCTCCTACTATACCTAAAATTAAAAGACTAAATGAGAAGATGAGAAGAGAACAAGTGTCATTTGACATATGTGAAGGGTCTACAAGAACAAAGGTGACTTACAATGCTGTAAGGCCACCAAGCTGTGAAGTATTGAGAAAAATCAAGAATAACAACAAGAAAAAGCCCAAAGAAAGATTTGAAAGTGATCAGTTTATTCCAGTATACTCTGTCTTCTAAAGTTAAGAACTATTTGACATTGGTAAGGTTGAAACTATGGAAGAATATGAGAAAAGACAATCAAGGCGTAATGGAAACTTGGATGAAGAGCCTATGAACTTACAGAAAATAATCTTTGTGAAAAGCAAGATTGAAAGAAAGGACATCAAAATTGAAAAGTTTGTGCCTTTCTCATTTGATTTTGATGGTCTCAAGACAATGAAAACACTTGGAATTGAACCACCTAGACCAAGTAAGAGATTCAAAAAGGGAAATGCTCATGAAAGTTTCAAAGGAAAGGTGTGGTGTAAAAAGTGTGATTAATATGGTCACCACATTGATTCTTGTCATGAAATTTTCACTTTCAAACCATTCCATGTTCCAAATGAAACAATATTTGGCCAAGATTATGTATTCTACAAACATAAGTGTGATGAATATTTGGGAAAAGGAAAGGTGTGCGAACAAGAGACAGTGAACAAGGTTGAACAAAAGGTTGTTATAAGTGAAAAGAAAGATGGGAAGACTGATGTGAAACCTAGAAGAATGTGGCTGATCAAGTCAACAGAAACAAGCTTTGCAAGATCCAAGACCCAAGATCAGTTAATTCTGATGATTCTCAAGAATCATCAAACAATGAGAAGAAAGATTTGCAAGATCAGTTAAATCTGATGTAACAATTGTTATTGAAACTGATGATTTGCAAGTTGATTCAGCTTGCACTTCACCACCCAACTAATCTTTCTCTTTGATTTGTGATGGAAGAGTCCAATCCACTGAATGTAGTATGGTACATGGATAGTGGGTGTTCCAGCACATGACTTGTGACAAAAGGTCAATTGTTAATTATGAAGAGAAATTTGAGGGTCCAACAGCTTTTGGTAGTGATGAGAATGGTGATAAAATTATTGGAAAAGGGATTCTAACCGATGGCAAGGTGTAATTTGACACTGTTTTATATGTAGAAGGATTACAATATAACCTCTTAAGAATATCCCAAATGTGAGATAATGGTTATAAGGTGGGATTTGATGATTCACACTGTTTCATTTTCAAACCTGAATTTGTAATTCCACCTGCATGATAATGATGATGGCTCCAAGGGATGGAAATCTATATGAATTGAACATTAAAGAAGCCGTTTCCAGAGGATGTACCTGTTTTATTTCTAAAGGCACCGAAAATGAATCAAAATTTTGGCATAGAAAATTGTGTCATGTCAACCTTAAGAACATGAACAGATTGGTGAAGGGTGAGCATACAATTGGACTACCTACAAGAGAGTTTAAGTTAAATGACAATTGCATCGCATGTCAGAAGGGCAAGCAGCACAAGTCTTCACACAAGAAAAAAATTATTAACACAATTGATCAAGTGTTTGAGATGCTTCACATGGATCTTTTTTGTCCCGTGAGTGTTCCAAGTATAGGCAAAAAGAGATATTGTCTTGTGATAATTGATGATTTCTCAAAATACATTTGGGTTTACTTCCTAAGTAGAAAAGATGAGACTGCTGAGTTGATTAAAAGTTGTGTGACTAGGGTTGAGAATCAATTGCATACAAGGGTGAAGATCATGAGAAGTGACAATGGTACTTAGTTCAAAAATGGAGTAATGGAAGAATTTTGCATTGCTAAAGGAATTTTACAACAATTCTCTGCTCCTAGAACTCCTGAACAAAATGGCGTTGCAGAAAGAAGAAACAGAACACTCATAGAAGCTGCAAGAACCATGCTAGAAGATGCTTTGCTACCGGTTACTTTTTGGGCAGAGGCAACCAATACAGCCTGCTATGTTCAGAAAAGAGTACTTCTCAACAAAAGTCAAGACAAGAATGCTTATGAGATTTTGTTTTGAAAGAAAGCCCTACAACAAGTTTCTCAAGCCATTTGGATGCAAATGTTCACTTTTGAAAACCAAGGATTACCTAAAAGAATATAAGACTATTCCAACTTGATGTAAAATCTGCATTCCTGAATGGAAAAATAGAAGAGGAGGTGTATGTAACTCAACAACCAGGATTTGAGGACCCTGATAAGTGTATAAGTTAAAGAAAGCTTTGTATGGACATCATTAAGCTCCAAGAGCTTGGTATGATGAGTTATCCAATCATCTACTTGAAAATGGTTTCCAAAGGGGAGCTATTGACAAAATCCTCTATAACAAAAAGTAAGGAAGAGATTTGCTACTATTACAAGTCTATGCTGATGATATCATTTTTGGGTCAACCAATGAATTGATGTGTATGGAGTTTGATGAGGTGATGAAATCCAAGTATAGTATAAGCTCTATGGGTGAAATGAACTCCTTTCTTGGATTGCAAGTTCAACAGAAAACTGATGGGATTTTGATCTACCAATCTATGTATGTACAAGACATCTCAGATAAATTCAAGTGCAATGATCTTTAAACAGCATCAACTCCAATGGACACAAAAGAGAAAAAGATAGCAGATGAAAAGGGGGAGCCAGTAGATGAACATGAATACAGAGCAAAAATTGGGTTTATGATGTATCTGACTACTTCAAGGCCAGACATCATGTTTGTTGTGTGTGTTTGTGCTAGATTTCAGTCAAGTCCTAAGGTTTCACATATGAATGCTGTAAAGAGAATCTTTAGATACTTGAAGGGAAGACCTGATTTGGGAATTTGGTATCGAAAGAATCAGTCATTTGATATAGTTTCCTATATAGATAGTGACTATGATGGATGCAATATGAGCAGAAAGTCTACCTCAGGAGGTTGTCAATTTTTGGGTGACAGATTGGTGTCCTTGCAGTGCAAGAAGCAAACCACAGTGTCAATCTAAACTGTAGAAGAAGAGTATATTGCTGCATCAGCCTGTTGTGCACAGGTCCTCTAGATTCAGAATCAGATGCTAGACTATGGTCTGAATTTCTTAAACACCCCTATTTACATTGATAACACTGCCGCATCATTTATTGTTAAAAATCTTGTACAACATTCTAAGACCAAACACATTGAAATCAGACATCATTTTATAAGGGATTGTAGCGAAAAAGGTCTAATTGAAGTTAAAAGAGTTGATACAAGTGATAATTTGGCTGACCTATTCACAAAACCACTTGATAGAACCAGGTTCAACTTTTTTTGAAAGCCTTGGGAATGATAAACTCTAATGAAGTCTGATTGATAATGTGTGCTTGTTGTGCAAACTGACTATCTTTTCAAAAGTCTTATTGAATGTTTATTTGATATGTGTTCTCTGTGTGCAAGTAGACTATCTTGCAAAAGGATCTTAGAGAATGCTTGTGTTTGAATATGTTACTACTTATTGATCAGTAATGTGTGCTTAATTGATTATCTGAATGACTTAGGTGTATATGGTGCCTAGGTTAGTAATCAGTGATGATGTATAATGTCAGGATAGGTGTTATAAGTGATTACTATGCATGTATGCCTATCTTATATCTTGATGATTTTTTTGAATATGGTTAATCTGATATGATGATGTTATTAGGATTTGCTAGACTGTGTTGTGTTTTGTCAGCTTGTTTTAATGATGTCTTTCATGATTGTGATTTTAGTATGTTACTTTCTGTATGTGTCAAACTATGTTTTGTGCCAAAATTGCATGTTGAAATGAAATTTCTCAAATGAATTTTGTTTAAAACAATTTTGACAAAATAAAGCTAGTTGATTAATGGTGCAGAGAAATGATAAGATTATTCAGTTCAAAGCTTTATAGGAGCTTCAAAAAGGATTTAAAAAGAAGGGATCTCACAAGATGTTTATATTATGAAACCATTTTTACTTAAACTTATGTCATTTGATCAAGTTGATAGGACATATACTTATATATGTTTGGTCCTGTCATATATTTATAGATTCACATGATAACCATTCAACTAAAGACTGATAGCATTTGGGGCAACTATGATGTGATTTTTCTGATTCTTTCACTTAAAATTATGTCAACTACACTAAGTTGAAATAACATGTATTCTAATATGTGTTTGGTCCTGTTAACCACTTGTGGACATAAACGATAGCCATTTAACTGGCAACTAAGAGTATTTGGGGTGACTGAGTTTTAAAAGTGTGTATTCTAAAATTGGGAAATGATAGTACATTAACTATTTGGCCAATTATATGGATTTAACAGGCTAAAAAGACACTTAGTGCTGTCATTGACATGTATGGTGGCTTTCCATGATGTGTAAAATCTAAGGTGATACAAACATAAAGAAATTGTTAAACTTAATGTGGAGTTATATTGTTGTCTATGCATGTTCCAAGATACATCTTTCCAACTGATAGAAAGAAAAGTGAATATCCAGTCATACACGAGCCCATTGGTATTTGGTCACCGAAAATGAAATACCTTATTTAAGAATGACAAAGAACAAATGTGAACTATACTATTACAAATATTTACTCAACCAAAAGTTGATAAGTGTTCACGAATGTTAATAAAGAAAAATGTAAACATGAGAGTTAATTTTATAACTATAGGGGCGGAGGCAATCATGTAAGCCCTCTAAACATTCCGAATGAAAGGCCTGTAAATCCAACTAGTATGGCATGTAAGTCCAACGTTCAACCTCATATATGTTTGAAAAACTTGAAAAGAAATATCTAAATCTTTAAACTGTTCGGTCATTAAAAGTTTTTGACCATATATCCGGGAGTCAGAGTCAATTCGTGGTGATCTGGAGAAAGCCAAATAAGCCTTGAGAATAGATATGGAGCAACAGAGAGCAATATGTGTTATCCATTTAGTATTATGCATTTTAAATGAACCTTAATCATATCACCAAAGAAATGAAATTCATGCTAAGTCTAGACCTGCTGTTAACCGGTCTAAACTGTCATAATAATGCTGAGAATGA
The DNA here is from genome assembly GCF_021521415.1 of Bidens hawaiensis. Lineage (NCBI taxonomy): Eukaryota > Viridiplantae > Streptophyta > Magnoliopsida > Asterales > Asteraceae > Bidens > Bidens hawaiensis. The sequence goes on along the minus strand of NW_027503070.1, from coordinate 13,494 downwards.
AGTATTGAGAAGCAACTTACTCAATATGATCCTGTGATTGAGATCTATTCAGAAAAGGCTAGAAAATAATTTGAAAGGAAAGATAACAGAAATTTGATCTCTAAATGCACCATTTGCTCTTAATCAATGATTTTTTATGATAAATATGTTTGACATTTGGTTTAAGATAAAAAGAGTTGCATTTTACCTTCAAAAGGTTTGAATATGTATTTTCGGGAAAGGTTTGATGATTTCAACCTTATCGGGCAAAGATAGTTATTTTTGTGTAAGTTTATCTATTTCGGGCATGCTTTGATGTTTTACATACTTTCGGGTAGACTTGACTGTTTTAGTTGACATTTACCTCTTTCGAGCAAGCTTGACATTTGAATATGTAACCTCTAGCAAGCTTTTATATAGTTTGTATTATCTAGCACACTTTACTGTTTTGCTTTGGAGTACAACTGTTTACTTGCAAGCTATCTGATATGAATGATCACATTGTTTACTAGCAAGCTTTATTGATTTATGAAGTTTCTAGCAAACTTAACTGTTTTATAGGTTGTTTAGATAATCTAGCAAGCTTTGTAATTGATTGAATATGCCAAGAATACTTGATGTTTTATCTTATCTAGCATAGTTCATGATTGTGAATATGATTATTTGAATTATGAGTGTTTTCGGGCAAACTTTATTTTCCGGGCACACATTATATTTCGAGCACACTTTGAAATCTTCAAGTGTTTCCTCAACATACTTGGTAATTTCAAAACTATAATTTCCGAGTACACTTTTTCAAAAGAGTCTTTCTCTAGCACACTTTGTATTCTTGAAGTATATCAAGCATACTTTGCTTCAAAGTATACTTGATTGAATATTATTTAAATGATTATGAAATTCCGGGTAAGGTTTGAGTTATTCAGAAGAACGAGCAATGTTGTTAATTTATGATTAACCAAGCAAACTTAAGTGGATATACTTTTCGGGTAAGGTCTATAAAAATATGATTTAACGAGCAAGGTTTCAAATGGGAAAACATTATCGGGCCAAGGTTTGAATTGAAAAGATATTTACAAGGATACTGTTTAATAGCTATTTACTCACTAAAAGAAAAAAGGCACTTAAAACTCACTTTAAAAAATCTATAAAAGAGGGAGTTAGAGAGATTCTTAACATTTTCATCTCTCTCTCCTTCCACTTTCGCTCTCTCTTTAGAAACCCAACCGCCTTAAGTAAGTTAACTCCTAACCCTAATTAATCAGACCACACAATCCGGCTCGGTAAGCATCAATTAAGTGTTTTCCGACAACGATTATGTGTATATGGGAATTTAATTTTAATTTTTACTAATTCTCTGTTTGTTGTGTAGGTTATAAATTTGTCGAAGCAAAGGTTCTTAAAACATGTCTTCTCTACCTCTTCAATTTATGACTTACAAATGTTCAAAGATATGAACTTTATGACTAATATGTACTTTGAATGTGTTTTGTTTGAACAGATATGGCGGATGATGAACCGACATATCCATTTGAGCACAAGCATAACATGTGTGCTCTGTTGCAAGTAACTCCAGACAAGGAGGAGGTGGAATACATGATCAGGTGGCTACAAAGGTCCAATATTCGATTTACCTTGACAGAGTGCCCGATACTTTATAGAAATCATCTTTTGGATTTCTGGCGCTCTGCTGAACTTGTGGATGATCAAGAATGTAGGCGTTTGGAGGCCAACGTGGCAACACACTAGATAAGGTTTACAGAAAGAATGATTCGAAGATGTCTACTGTTACATGATGATGACCATAACCCGATAAAGTTTACAACTGATCACTTATTGAAAATTTTTACACAAACCACGGGCTATCAAGGGAATGTAAAGGAAGGACAATTTCAAAAGGAAATGCTCCCAAACTTATATCGGTTTTCGATTCACCACATCATTCAGGGGTTTGCCCCAGGAAGGGATCATGGACTCTTATGAATAGGGATTTGGCGAATACAACAGTTGCAGTTGTTTATGACCTTCCATTTAATTTTTCAAATATGATCTTTGAAGGAATGGTTAGTATGTTACAGAAGCCTAACAAAGAAAAATTCTTAGCCTATCCCAGATTCCTCTAGATTATCTTTAATCAAGTGTTACAAGATTTACCCACGATGGGGACCACTCATGTGCTTTAAAATCCTAATGTTTACAAAAGGATTGCTACATTGGCAAGCACAAGCCGTTTTAACCCACATGTTGAGTTTGATATTATTATATGGTTAATAGATCATGATGCAGATATAATACCTGTACCAGAGTTAATCTCTGAGGAGGAAGACGAGGATGTGATGGATGTTGATGATAATGATTATGATGGAGATGATGGAGAAGGAGGAAAAGGAGGAGTTGAAGGAGGAAATATTATTGCTCACCAAGTTCAGGGAGAGAATGTGCATATACCCTCACCACTAACCACATCCTTACCTACACCCCAGCCACACCACCAATCCAAACATCACCTATCCATACCTAAAGCCCACCTGAAATCTATGATCAAAATGAACAAACCTCTGACAAACCCTTAACCCAAACCCAAACTTTTATTCATGACCCAAACCACAACATACATGAACCTTACATTCCTCAACCAATTTTCACTCACTCCCTAAATATCCCATCCACACTAATTCAATCCCCAACCCATTCTTAAACCTTTGAAACTACACAACATACATCTACACCTATATTCCAAACACCACCCATCCATACCCCGAGCCCATCCACTGACACTACCCAAACTCACACCAAAATACCTAATCCTTTTCAAGATATACCTACTCATACTCCTTCCAATAATACCTTTTTGCTAAAAAGAAACCAAAATCTTATTAGTGAAAACATTGATGTGAGGGGGAGGAATGAAGTCCCATTGAAAGAAAATATTGATTTGAAAGAACAGTTGGCCCAAGCTTCATTGAAAATTCAAGCCCTAGAGGCTGAGGTAGAGAAGACCTCAGTTGTACCAAAACATGGGAGAATGTTCCAGTTGCCACTGTTGAAGATGAGGAGAAGGTAGATGCTAAGGTTGTGATTGAGGATGATGGATTGAAAAACATTTCTAATGTTTATGGAGATACTGATATTGATGAGAGTGATAATAATGAAAGAGGATTTGATGATGAAGGGTATGAAGGAGATGACCCAGACGGAGGTGAGCAAAACTATGATGCTCAGGATATATTATTAAAGAAGAATGTGGTGACTGAGGAAGGAGAAAGGGAAATAGTTAATGAAGAGGATGTTTTTATGAATGATCAATCTACTGAAAATATTTTGACAACAGAAATCATAGCAACTGATGTTGTTGCCACTGGTGTATTGACTGATGAAGTAATGGATGAAGGTGCAACAACTGAGGAACTAGTTCTAACTAATCAAGAAACAATTGAAGAAAGTTCCAAGAAGGTCATGCAGGATAATGATGATTTGAATGATGATTTGAATACCTTGTATGGAGATTTTGATGATGATCTGTTGAGAAAGGAAAAGGAAATTGTAGCTGATGAAGTGGAATTAAAGGTATTGGAGGATGAAATTGACAATTTTCTCACCCAATCTGAAGAACAGAGAATTAGAAAGGAAAAAAGGGAAAGCCATAATTGAATCTGAATATGTTGATAAGTCTATTGATACATAGGATGTAACTAATAAAGATGAAGAGGATGAGAATGTACAGGCTGCCAAGAGGCAGGACAATACAGTGAGAGAAACAATGGAAAGGGAATTTATTGCCCAGACCATGACTGCAGAAGAGCTGGCTGAGCAAGAGTCTTTGATTGAACAAGCAAACATTGCCAAGACTCTTGATTAGATAGATGATGTTGACCAGGAAGTAATTGAGGTCTTGATAAAGATGAAACAAGCTGAGGAAGTTGACAACACCTTAGCTTTGGTGATTGATGCTTGCTGTTTGAGTGGCTTGTAAAATAAGATGGAATATTCAGCTTTTTGCACAAGATCGTGTTTTAAATTTATAAAAGTGATTTCTACAAAGACTAAGCACACACAAAATAGGCAAGTGTACCTATCGTATATGTAGAATAGTATTGGTAAGAACCAAGTATCGATCCGTGGACACAAATGTTTCTAATGATAAATCATTGTTTTACTTTAATAGGAGGTTTTAATCATTTTGTGGTTAATTTTTGAACTTTTTATAAAATATAAATGCTTATATATATAATATATAGGTGACCAAGATGAGAGATTCAAAATGAGTTGTTCGATTATGCGAAGTTTGCCATCTAAGATCAAGAATCCACTCCATTTTAGCATTGATAATTAATATTCAAACATGTGGTAAACTTGCCATAGCAATATATGATTGATAGGTCCTTAAGCCTTAAGTGAGCATCTTTGGAACTAAGGAGGTAACATGCGCATTTTAAAGTCCACCCTTTCCTAATTTCATGTCACCTCAATGATGTCAATTTAAGTTGGCAAGTAGTTTCGTAAAGTAGAAAGATTAGGATTGACTTCAATTTCTCAAATACCAATTCTAACAACTTCGGGTGGTTGTAGTTTAGTCACACAACCTCCCCTTGGTTGATTTATGTAGGTTATAGTTACACATTCCATTAACATATGATTTATTTAACTAGCATGATATCCAAAGCAAAGCCATTTTCGGATTACCAAGACTTAGAGAAATACATCATAACTTATATCTCATCATTTCTAAGTACAATATAAGGATCCTTGTTTCGATAATGTATCGGGTTAAGCCCGGTTTTCCTAAAAATAAGAAAATATTCGGGTTAAGCCCGAAATCCTAACACATTGTTTGTAATGCACTTTTTTACTCATAAAAGTAGAAAATTAAGTTTCCTAGATTTCCCCGAAAGGCTCTCCTCCTCCGAATTGTCCTGGAAGTGGAAAGTACGTGAAACGGAGAACTTGAAACCGGAGTTGTTCTTTGATGTGTCGGAGGTCCATTTTCATATTTTCCACTGATTCGGTGAGTTGAACGAGGCACATCTCAGCAAGGAGATTCATTTCGGTGAGTTCTTTAACGAGTTCTTGAAGTTTCAAGAGAAGCTCGGTTTTGGAAACATGGCATGCATCGTTTCTTGGGTGTCGAGAGACGAGGACTGCTTCACTCATCTCAGTCGGCATGTTGAATTTTCAGAGATTATTGGTTTGGTTTTGGTTGGTGCAAGGAATGCAATGACACAAGGTGCCTTTTATAGCCAACCAGTATCCTAAGCACGACCCCATGTTTTTAGAAGCACGGCCCGTGTCTTTGTTCTGACAATTCAGTTACAAACCATTCTGAGTGAGACTCTTGCAGAGAAGATTTAGGTCCACGATTTTTGGCACGGGGTCATGATTTTGGAAGCACGCCCCCGTGTTTTTTTTAGCTTTTTTTTATATGCTTACGTATTTACAAGGCCTAGTTTTGTGAAGGTCATGGCTAGACCTTGTTTTCTTGATTTCCTATTCAGGGAGTTGGAGGGCGAATGCCTCCAGAACTTCTTCAAATGGTCCATCGATATATTGCTTTCATCGATGTCCATTTACTTTGAACTTTTGGCCATTTGAATTTGAGATCTCATTTGTCCCATAGTCAAAATCTGATTCAACTATGTATGGCATGTCCATCGAGATTTCAATTTTCCTGGGAAAAGACGTAAATGAGTGTTGTATAATAGTACACGGTCGCCAGCTTGGAATTTCTTGTTTTCTTTTAAATGGGAGTTGTGCAAGCGTTTAGTCTTTTCCTTGTAAGACCAGGAATTTTCATACGCTAATGTTCCCAGTTTCTCGAACTCATGAATTTGATCTTCCCGGTTTATGCCGGCGGACGTTAGATCAATGTTTACTGCTCTGAGAGCCCAGTAGGCTTTGTGTTTTAATTATACTGGTAGATGACATGCTTTCCCGTAAACGAGTTTGAAGGGTGTCGTTCCTATTGGGGTTTTGTGAGCCATCCTGAGTGCCCACAAAGCGTCTTCTAACTTTTCTGCCCAATTCTTGCGATTCATTCCTATAGTTCTTTCTGAAATCCTTTTAATTCCACAATTTGAAACCTCCACTTGCCCACTAGTCTGAGGGTGATATGGTGTTGCCAATCGGTGGTAAACCCCATATCATGCTAAGAGTTTGTCCATCAGAGCGTTACAAAAGTGGGTACCTCTATTGCTGATTAGGGCTTTGGAGTGCCGAATCATGAAAATAACTTTTTCAGGAATCTTAAAACTACTCGAGCATCGTTAGTGGGAAGAGCTTGTGCTTCTACCCATTTAGACACGCAATCGACTGCTACAAGGATGTATTTATTTCCGAACGACTTAGGAAATGGGCCCATGAAATCTATTCCCCATACATCAAAGATTTCACAAATTTGAATGCCTTTTTGAACCATCTCATTTTAGGATGAGATGTTCCCGGCTCTTTAACAAGTATCGCATGCTTGGATCAAAGTATGTGTATCTTTGTATATGGTGGGCCAGAATAATCCTGCATCAAACACTTTCCTGACCGTAGTGGCAGTACCGTGGTGCCCACCAGTTGGTCCTCCATGGCAGTGTTTGAGAATATATAAGGCTTCCTTTCCGCTGTTGATGAATAAGTCCTTTTCTTAGGATTCTACAAGCTAGGTAGTTTGCGAAGTCGGCAAACCAAGGACTTTCGTCTTTCTCCTCTATGACCGGTGGAATATGCATGAGACTTTTATGTGGGAAATTATCGTTGTTAATTTTCTTGTGAAGTTCTTCTGAAGCTGGTTATTCTAAACGTGAGAGTTGGTCTGTGGCGACATTCTCTGCTCCCTTTTTGTCTTTGACTTCTATGTCGAATTCTTGGAGTAGTGACATCCATCGGATAAGTCTGGGTTTGGCATCTTGCTTGTTGAAGAGGTAACGTATTGCGGCATGGTCGGTGTAGACTATGGTTTTGGAAAGAACTAGGTAGGATCTAAACTTTTCAAAAGAAAAAACTACTGCTAACAACTCTTTTTGTGTTGTGGTGTAATTTTCTTGTGCATCGTTAAGAGTTTTACTAGCATAGTAGATAGGGTGAAAGTGTTTTTCTTTGCGTTGTCCGAGTACATCTCCAACTGCAAAGTCGCTTGCATCGCACATGATTTCTAATGGAAGGGTCCAATCGGGTGTAGTTATGATTGGTGCGTTGACAAGTTTGTCTTTTAATATGTTGAACAATTCAACAAATTCTTCAAAGAAGACGAATTGTGCGTCTTTCTCCAGAAGTTTGGTTATAGGTCTAGCAATTTTAGAGAAGTCTTTTATGAAGCGGCAGAAGAAACCTGTGTGACCTAGAAAACTTCAAATGGCTTTGACTGAAGTTGGCGGTAGAAGTTTGGATATGGTTTCTATTTTGGCTCTATCAACCTCTAGTCCGTCTTGAGAAATCTTGTGACCGAGAACAATGCCTTCCTTTACCATAAAGTGGTATTTTTCCTAGTTGAGCACTAGATTTACTTCTTCACATCTGGTTAACATTTTGTCGAGGTTGTTTAAACAATGATCGAAGAAATCTCTAAAGACTGAGAAGTCGTCCATGAAGACTTCCATATAGTTTTCGATCATTTCATGAAAGATGGCCACCATGCAACGTTGGAAGGTGGCTGGAGCATTACATAGTCCAAATGGCATTCTATGGTTGGAGAAAGTTCCATATGGACATGTAATGGTGGTTTTCTCCTAATCTTCATGAGCAATGGGAATTTGGAAATATCCGGAAAATCCATCAAGAAAACAGTAGAACATTTTTCCAGATAGTCGCTCAAGCATTTGATCGAAGAAAGGAGGTGGAAAATGATCTTTTCTTTTGGCGTCACTAAGCTTCCAGTAGTCAATGCAAACTGGCAAGCCTGTGATGGTTCTAATTGGAATCAACTCGTCCTTCTCGTTCACTACGACCATCATTCCTCCCTTCTTGGGTACTACTTGAACGGGACTTACCCAAGGTGATTTTGAGATCGGGTAGATTAATCCAGCATCAAGCAGTTTGATTACTTCCTTCTTCACCACATCTTGCATGTTGGGATTGAGACGTATTTGATGTTGGACCACGGGTTTGTATTCTTCCTCCATGAAAATTTTGTGAGTACAAAAGGAGGGACTGATGCCCTTGATATCCATGATCTTCCATGTGACAGCCTTCTTATGGTTCTTAAGAACCTTAAGAAGTTCGTCTTTCTCTTTTTCAGAAAGGTGAGATGAAATAATTACTGGGAGTTGAGAGTCTTTTTCTAGAAAGGCGTATTCGAGATGTTTTCGTAGTTATTTTAACTCTAATGCGGGTGGTTCTTCGATTGATGGTTTTGATTTTTCATTGCATTCAGTGATCTCATATACTACTTCTGATCCTTCCTGATAATCATCTTTGATATTTTCGTTTTCTAACATGGGTATATTGAGTGTTTTGTCTAAGACTTGTGCTTCTAGCGGTGTATTAATTGAGGAATCTCGCATATAGAAACTTACGATGGAATCTATGATGTCAACACAGTATAATGTGTCATCATGTTGTTGCGGATATTGCGTAGAGTTTCTTATGTCAAAAGTGATTGCCTCGTCATTGACCCTGAGAGTGAGCTTGTCAGTGAAAACATCAATAATAACCTTTGCGGTGTCTAAAAAGGGTCTTCCTAAAATCACAGGTACACTAAAATCACAAAATCTACTGGGAAAACAAATTTGTCAATCTTGACAACCATGTTTTCAACAATGCCCCGAGGATATTTAACAGATCGGTCAGCTAATTGAATGCTCATGCGGGTGGGCTTTGGTTGTCCTATCCTTAGTTTTGCAAAAACTGCATAATGCATTAAATTAATACAAGCTCCTAGGTCAGCCAGGTCATTGTTAACAGACAAATTTCCTATCAGACAAGAGATAGTAAAGCTCCCTGGATCGGTCATTTTTGTTGGCAGCTTGCTTTGGAGGACTTTTGAACATTCTTCACTTAGGGTGACATGTGAGAGTTCCTCCATATTCCTTTTGTTTGCCAGCACTTATTTGAGAAACTTGGCATATTTGGCATTTGAGCGATGGCTTCGACAAAAGGGATGTTGATACGGAGATGTTTGAAGAGTTCTAAATTCTTCCCGTACTGAGCTTCCAATCGTTCCTGCTTCAGTCTTCCATGGTATGGAATAGGTGGAACGTATGTTCGGACTGGCTCCTTGGGTTGTACGGTGCCCGTCGGGGTCACTCTTTCCTGTGTTTCATCAGGAGGCTCCTTTTACGTGATAGGTTCTGAAGTTGGTGAGGCAACAGTGATCGTACCGCTTCTGAGTGTAACACCGTTAGCTGTTGCATTCAGGTTGGTGATTGTGTTGCTTGGAAGAGTGCCATGTAGTCTTTCGGATAATTGTCGGGCAATTTGTCCGATTTGAGTTTCTAGATTCTGTAGTGATGCTTGTTGACTTTTGAGATCGGCTTCATGTTTTAATAATACTCCGCTGATATCAACAACTCTTGAGTCGACATTCTTCTCTGCTTCATTTGTTTTCGTCATGAGTTGGAATAACATTTCTTTGATTTCTGAGTAGCTTGGGTTTTTATGGGTACTAGAACTTTGATCTTGAAATTGGGGTTTTGGCTGGAAGGATTGATTCATCGGTCTTTTTTCGAATCCTGGTAAGGGTTGAGTGTTTCCTCCGTCTTTCCAGCTGAAATTTAGGTGGTTTCTCCATCCTGGATTGTAGTTGTTGCTGAAAGCGTTGTTCTGGCGAGAGATGAAATCGACTTCTTCCATGGCCATGATGACTTGTTTACAGTCACTCGTCTTATGATTTCCTCCAAAAGTTTCACAGATGAGTCTGGTTTTTGATGCTCGGCTTGAAGTTGTTCGAATTTTTTAGAAAGGGCTTCAAGCTGTGCTGTGACAAGCGAAACTCTTCTTTGCAGCCTTCTCCAGGAATTCAAATGCTTCGTTAGGTGATTTGAATCCCAGGTCTCCACTAGCTATTTGGTCGATGGCGTGTTTGCTTTGACTGGATTGTGCGTCAAAGAAAGTTTGTACTTGTAACCATACACTCAGTCCATGGTGTGGGCATCTTCTCAGAAGACTTTTGTATCTCTCCCATGCTGCGTTAGCGAATCATCATCATCGGTCCGGAATCCGGTAATGCTATATCGGTATTTGGCAGTTTTATCAGGCGGAAAATATTTGAGGAGAAACTGTTCAACCATCTGGTCCCAAGTGGTGATGGAACCAGAGGAAATAGATTCTATCCATTCTAGGGCTAGAACCCTTAGAGAGAAAGGAAAGAGTTTATGCTTGATTTGATCATCTGAACAGTTTTGAATTTTAAAGGTTCTGTAGATTCATAAGAATCGAGATATGTGAGAAAGAGGGTCTTCGTCGAGGAGACCATGAAATTGAAGAAAATTTTCCACCATATGAATGGTGCTTGATTTGATTTCGAAAGTTTCTGTGATTTCGGTTGGAGCCACTCCATTGCCATAGCCTTCGAGTGTTGGCTTGGCATACTGGCTCATGTTCGGCTCATTGTTCTTGGCCGCCATCATTTCTTCGGTTTGATTTTCTCCTGATGTGGTGGTGTCTACTATTCATCTTTGATTGCTTCGGCTGTTTCTGCTGTCCGTTAACGTGCTCGTCGATGAAAGAGTCTTTCCGGTTCAGAAATTGGAGAAACAAGCTCGGTATCAAAAGTAGAGGACATACATGGGATTAAATCAAAATGAAAACTAAAGTAAAAGTTAGCTAAGATTAGTCTAAGTTAAACTATGAGTTAGGCTAAGCTATTTTAAACTAAACTAAGGTCTAAATTAATTAAGCTAGAGTAAAGTAAGGTAATTAAAAGTAAAAATTAGTCTAGCCGTAAAATTATATATTTTAGTATTTATTAAAAAAATAAAAATAAAATAGAAGTTAAAAATTTGTACAATTATAGACAATGATTAAATTAAAACTCGGATCGTTCTTAGAAACGTATCGTGTCCCCGGCAACGGCGCCAAAAACTTGATACGTGCTGTTTGAGTGGCTTGTAAAATATAATGGAATATTTAGCTTTTTGTACAAGATCGTGTTTTAAATTTATGAAAGTGATTTCTACAAATACTAAACACACACAAAATAGGCAGGTGTACCTATCGTATATGTAGAATAGTATTGGTAAGAACCAACTATCGTGGACACAAATGTTTCTAATGATAAATCGTAGTTTTAATTTAATCGGAGGTTTTAATCGTTTTGGGTTTAATTTTTGAACTTATTATAAAATATAAATGCTTCTAAATATAATATATAGGTGACCAAGACGAGAGATTCTAAACGAGTTGTTCAATTATGCGAAAGTTACCATCTAAGATCAAGAATTCACTCTATTTTAGCATTGATAATTAATATTCAAACATGTGGTAAACTTGCCATAGAAATATATGTTAGATAGCTCCTTAAGCCTTAAGTGAGCATCTTTGGCACTAAGGAGGTAACATGCGCATTTTAAAGTCCACCCTTTCCGAATGTTATGTCACCTCAATGATATCAATTTAAGTTGGCAAGTAGTTTCGTAAAGTATAAAGATTGGGATTAACTTTGATTTCTCAAATGCCAATTCTAACAACTTCGGGTGGTTGTAGTTTAGTCACACAACCTCCACTTGGTTGATTTATGTAGGTTACAATTACACATTCCATTAACATATGATTTCTTTAATTAGCATGATGTCCTAAGCAAAGCCATTTTCGGATTACCAAGACTTAGAGAAATACATCATAACTTATATCTCATCATTTCTAAGTACAATATAAGGATCCTTGTTTCAATAATGTATTAAAGTATTTCTACCTTTCAAGAACATGAATCGATCATGAACGATTGCCAATAGAATTGACAACCACCAACTACAAATTAGTGATTTAAGATGGTGAAAGATTTCTCATCAAAAGATAATTGTTATTTAACCATGTACTTTACTAGACTACACCATATGTTTTGTATAATTATCAAGTAAAACAAAGCTTCTTCATAGATTTTATATGGTAAAAGGAGTTTAGCTCATAATGAGCATGATGATAAACATTAAGATGAATGATGATAACAAATACATGATTAAACTTGGAACAATATAACTAAATGTAGATGAATCTTCCTTCTTAATGATGATGATGATGGTTGATGGTTATGACCTCCAAGCCTTCAAACGTTTCACTAAATCTTCTATGTGAGTGTCAGTGTGTGTTTTTATAAGAGAAAACCGGATAGAATTCTTTCCAAGGCACACCAAATGAGTGCAACATGAGCCACTATTTATACGCGATCTGGAGAGAAAGGCATGGCCCCGTTTCTACGTAGGCACGCCCCCGTGCTTTTTAGTGACATGTGCTAAATTCATTTTGTCTTTTCTGGTAGACGTCCACGGCCCCGTGTTTTTGTTCCTAGTTTTTGACTTTTCTTGTAGATTTTTGTCTTTTCTGGTGTTCAGAAGCATGGGGGCGTTTTTCTTGAGACATGGGGGCGTGTTTCTTTGTTTTTCTTGTGTTTTCTTCTGTTTTTCTTCGTCTTTTCGTTTGTTTCTTCGTTTGGGGCTTGGTTTCACCTGAAATTACGTTTTATTATGATAAGTAGCCTTTTATGCTAAGTTATTTGATAGAAATTGCAGTTTTTAGAGATTATCTGATGCCAAAAAGATGTATAATTTTATGTACATCAGTGATTAGTAAATTTGCTGAATCTGAAGACCCAATGGGTGAAACAAGTTGAAGAAGATATTAAGAAAAACCCTTCTGCATGGAGCTGTGAAGATGATGTCAGATATGGAAAGTAGTATTCAAGAAAGAGGTCCAGATATGATGAATATGATGAAAGCGATGATGAGGAAGTGAAGAAAAGGGCGAAGAAGGATGATGATCACAAGCCCTGTAATGGCTGTTACTATTCAGGTTGTCATGCCTGAAGCTGAACCTGATCTGCATGAACCAAGAATTGATTCACTTGATGATTCATCTAAACAAGATGATGATTCAGAAGTTGATGAGAGTGCTGCTGAAGATGATGATAATATTCTTGACAATGATGATACTGATGATGATAGTAATGATGATGATAACAATGATGATGATGATGATGATGGACAATCTGATAAAGCTGAAACTATTATCTCACCTTAAATTGAAATAACAGATGAACAGAGGGATAACATACAACAAAGTCTTGATGATGCAAGAAGGAATAATCCTCTTATTGTAAGTTTGATAAGACATGGGTACAAATTTGAAGATTTGGTTCCTTTATCTAATGAGGAGTTGCAAAAGATGGTTGACAAAGAGGATTATGAAATCAGGAAGAGGATTGGAAAGAAAAATAAAGATTCAATGAGGTATAGAGAATATTTGAGAAGGCATGGATTGTATGAGAAGGATTTGAGCAAAATGAATTTTCATGATTTGGAAAGAAATTACAATGTGACTAGAGAAACAATTGAGAAAGAAGAGAAGGAGAGATTGGGTAAGTAGATAAAACACACTGAGAAGATC
>NW_027503069.1:0-20093 GCF_021521415.1 Bidens hawaiensis | reverse complement strand
AAGCTTTAGTCAATACAATATCCATCATCTTCCTCCGCCTCTTGGTTCTTTCAAAGTTCGTGAGTTCCAGCTTCCTCTTCTTGCTCAACAAAGGAAATCCTTTCCTGGATTGATCTTTCAAGTATTTGGAAAGCTCAAACCTTTGTTGTCTTGCAAAACTTTGCATGTGTTGATAGTCATAAAGAGTTATTCTTGCTAATTCCTCCAGTTTCTCCTTCTTGAAATCTTGAAAATCATATTTGAAAACAATATGCTAATCACCATTGTTCATGATAACTTTCATCGATTTTGTTCTGGCATCAAAGTACAGCTTTTTGGGTAGGTCCACATTAGTTGGTGGCCTTTGTTGTCATGATGTGTGGCTCTCGTAGGTGGAATTGGGACACTTACAGTGGAAGACCTTGGAGCATATTTCCTTTTGGTAGTTGGTCTTCTCACATGCCCAGTTCTTCAAACATTCTCACAATTTGATCTTTTGGCATCATCACAAATTTCAAGTAATCTCCACACTCCTTAGCCAAAGTTATAATCATTTCCATGGTTTCCTTATCAGTTGGCTCAAGTGGGGTTTGATCTTTGAGTTTGAATCGGTTCACCCCTTGGTCCACACTGAAAAGACAACAATCTCCTCTGCTGTTCTTCCAACTTCTCCCATTGCTCTTTCTCAGTATAGAATAATTCTTTCAACTGGCCCTTTCCTAGATGATCAAATACTCCTTCAGCCATGCCCTTACTCATAATTATACCCTTCAAAGTTTTAATCTTGTTTTCATCTTCCCAGGGCAGCAAATTTTTTTTTCAGAACAGGCTCTTCCTTCACAAAAATTGTGGGAGGAGTTTGAGTTGATTTTGACTTCCCCTTTTTTTCATTGAGTTTTCCCCTCTCAGACTCAAAGAATGATAATTTTTCATCTCTGCTCATGTTCTTAATCCCCTCCCCTCCCCTTGCAGACATTAGTCTTTCCAACAGTTTTAACTTCTCATTTCCCATTCCTTCTTCTCCTTTTCTACCAATGTAATCAGTCTGGGTTTCTTCTTGCTAGTACTGCCATTAGCATGTATTTTCTCATATATCTTTTTGAATCTCTGTTCCACAGTTTCTTTGCTCATGACCTCAACATGCTCAATAACAACACCATGATCTATCAAGAATTTACACTTTCCCCCATACTTGCCGTAAATATTTTCAAGTTTATCCTTTTGATCAGCTGCTTTCTTCTTCAATCTCTTCCATTCTTCATTATGTATTCTTTCTTTAGTGGAATTGTAGACACTCTCCAGTTCCTCAAACCTCATATGACTTAGTTGCTTTTCTGAGAAGTTATGAAGTCTCAGATAGGTTAGGAACTTTTGAGTATCTTTATTTTTCTTTTCATAAATCTTTTTTAACTCTCTCACCTTTTCATCAACCAACACCTGCAATTCGTCATCAGTTATAACCGCCAGGGTCTCAAATTTGTTGCCATGATTCATCAGGCCGATGATCTTGGGATCTTCTTTCTTGGCCTCATCCAACATGTTTTGTATGTTTTCTCTATGAACATCAGTCATATTTACATGTGGAGAATCAGCTACATCATCTTCATCTTCAGTTTCAGATAAGTCAATTAATGCATCAATTTGTGGCTCAGCATTAAAATCAACTGGTTTGACAGCTTGAAGAGGTTCAACATTTATTGGACTTTCCTTTCTTTTGGGCAGAGATTCCTCAGAACTATCATCTTTCCCTTGCCTCTTCCTCTTCCTCACACATTTCTTGGCATATTTATTTAGGTAATCAGCATCCCAGCTCTTTTCATTTTCTTGTATATCATCAATTATTTGCTGATTCCATAATGTAGTGGCCTTCTGAAGCATCTCCTTCTGAATTGTTTTCCCATCATAAATGTCAGAGACCAATTGCCTATAATCATCATCTTTTTCTGGCTTATCAGAAGTGGGCAGTGGGAATAGTTTGTTAATTTTCAGCTTCATTAGGTTTGGATTGATGGAATTGATATATGACAATAGCTAAAGAGTTGTCAACCTCCTCCATCTGTTGCAACCTCAGCAACCCCTCTATCACCTCTTGTTATATCTCCCTCTTTCCCTCATCAAGGCCCTTTTTCAATTCAATTTCTTCCAACATTAATCTCTGATCTTCAAGTTCTTTATCAGTCAGAATTCTTGAAATCATTTTCCTTTGTTCCCATTCTCCCACAATCTTATTATGCCTTTTGATGGCCTCCTCAGCTGCTTCATCAATAAACATAACTTCATCACTAGATTGAATCTTTTTATTTATCAATGGTTGCAGCTGTTCTTCATTTTCTGCCATAGACTTACCCTTCATCCTCCTTTTCTCCTCATCAACCGATACAAGTTTGGATGGACCTATTTCCCTCACCACAGTTGGGTTCATCGGGAAATTTATCAATTTCATCAAATAAATATTTCAGCTCATCATCAATCTTCTTGAGTTTTGATGTCACATCATCATCATCATCAGCCAACTCTTCAGTTATATTAGTTAAAACTACAATTTCACCATAGATCATTATCTCTTCAGTGCTACTGTTAGCCTCAATAATTTCATCAGTTTGAGTTTTTTCATCACAGCCTCAGCACCATAGCCTCAGTTAACACATTATCATTTTCAACTTCCTTCTCTACCTCATCAACCACGTTTTTCTCCAATTACCACATCATTTTCATCCACATTATAATCTTGAACCACTTCCTCCGGCACATCAGCCTCATACCCCCTTTCATCATTTCTCTCTTCCTCATCCTCATCTTCCTCCTCATCACTACCATAAACATCACAAAGATTTTTCAGTATATCTTCATCAACCAAATTAAAAATAGGTGGATTCTCCCCCTGTTTTGGTGCGGCTGGGGTCTTCTCAACCTTTGTGACCAGGGATTGAATCTGTTGTAAGGCATGTGCTAATTGGGATTCTGGTTCAACATTCCTTTTCATTAAGTCCTCATTTTCTTGCTTCAAAGTTCAATTCTCAAGTAGTACATCCATATGCCTGTCAAATAGTCTGAAATTGGCATCAGGGGAAGGGGAGTGGATTGGTGATATCGGAAATGGATCAGGAGCTTGGGTTTGGTTAGGTTCATGAGGTGGGCTTTCTATTGTGTTTGTGTTGGTTGAGGGTAATGGGTTCCTAGTTCATATTATAGGAGTGTGGGTGTGGATAATTTGGAAAGTTGGATGGTCAGATGTTTGTGGATGAGTTGGAGATTGGTATTGTGTGTTGGGTTGGCTTATTAGATGGGCTGGTATATATTCAAGGATGTAAGGTTCATGTTCAGGTTGGTCTGGGATTTGGTCTGGTATTTGGTTTTATGTTGGTGATTGGATTTAGGTTAACGGTTTGGGTTTGAGTTTGGTTTTGAGTTAAGATTTGGGTTTGGGAATGTGTTTGTGGTGAAGTTGGTGGGGATGAATATATGGATTATTGGTCTGGTATTGGGGTGGTGATTGGTCTTGGGGTGAGGTGGGTGGTGTAGGAATAGGGTTGTTAAGGTTTGATGTCTCCCCCTGAACCACATTCGTATCTACAACATTTACATTTTCAACAATCTCCTCCTCCACAACAATCTGACCACCATCATCTCCAGCATCATTACCATCATCTCCACCGTTAACATCATCATCAGAATTAGAATCTTCATCATCCTCATTCTCATCCTCCTCAGAACTCACTCTTGGTGATTCTGGCACCTCCATTATCTCCAAATCATTGTTAACTAACCATGGAAGAATGTCAAATTCAACTTCAGAATTGAAGTTACTTGTAGCTGCCAACCTTGCTATTCTTCTGTATACATTTGGATCTTGTAAAGCAAGTGTTGTTCCCAAGGTTGGTAAATCTGGGAACTGAATATTAGAGATAATTATAAAAATCTGGGATAGACCAAAAATCTATCATCCCTATCTTTCCTCAAATTTGTCACAAATCCTTAAAAAATAAGTCTTGGTGTGAATCCATGTATGATATGATGTATCAAGAATCTGTACAGTTTGGGAAAGATCCCCTTTTTAAACTGTCCTTCATGGACATCTCCCTGATATCCCATTATTTCTTGAAAAATTCTTAACAATATTTTGGTAGAAAAATATTTTTGGGAGCAACCACATCATCATGCAATCGGAGACTTGCTCTTATCAGATTTTCGGTAATAATCACTTCATTTCCAGCTACAGTAGCTTCAATTCTCCTACCAAGCTCATCATTCTCCAACTCAGCAGAATTCCATAATCCAATTGGTGATATCTATATATTATTGGACTTTCAGTGAGTGAGAAACGGAGATTAGACTGCAGCATCCATCTAAGCATCAACTCGACAGGTCAATTATTGTCAGTGACCTGGAGTAGGGCACACATGTTATGCCGTTTCTCGAACGGATACGACATATCTGTACAAACACAGACAAGAACACATTGAAAGAAACGATTAGTCATTAAAGTTCATAGCTTTAACATGCATTAATTTTTAACTTGAAGAAGAAATGAAAGATAGTCTTTAAGAACCTGTTCTTTGACAAATTGATAACATACACATAAAACAGAGATATTAGTAAACATGAAACTAAAGCCCTAAACCCATATAATGAGTGTCAGAAATCAATCAATTGAAGCTTACCGAGTCGGATTAAGTTGGATGACCAATTTAGGTTAGGATTAAAAACAAACGATTGGTATTCTGGGTAGCGAGCAAGTCGGAAATAATGCAAGTAGGAAAGAGGGAAAAGGGGGAAATGAAAATTTTTCTAAGTCCCCCTTTTATGGTGTACCTTTGCATATTTGAAATTGGGTTTTAAATGAATTTTGTCGTTTTGTACATGAATACTGCCAAAAACCCAATTTTAAAGTTACCAGTATAAAGCTTGCTCGATAAAGTACATTTTCAAAAGCTTGCTCATACCCATAATGTTCTCAGGTATTTAAAGTAATTAAAAAGTAAACTAAGTGGATAAAATGAAGGAAACTTACTCGAATATACAAGATTGCTCGAGAACTAAATCAGAAGTTAAATAATCAAGTATAATTCATCAAATAGGCAACCTTACTCGGAATCAATAAAGAATCCAAAAATAATAACTTCGAGATATTTCTAATTTGTCAACCTTACTCGAATACCTTATAAGCATGAAGTTTACTCGATTTCACTTAGACAAGTTAAGAAATAACAGATTTCATATATATTTACTCAAGTATACTCGACTAGTAGAGTTTGCTGGACAATACTTCAAAAGTTCAAAGTATGCTTGAGAAGACTTGTTAAAATTAAATACAAGTATGCTCAAAGCATAAAGTGTACTCGTGGAGTAAAGATTGCTCGAAAGCACTTGAAATTTGCAAGTATGCTTGGAGAAACACTTGAACTTTTGTAGGAATAACCAAGTGTGCTCAAAGCATGAATTTTGCTCGAGAAACGATGTTTACTCGAAAACACTTGCAATTTCAGAAAATATTATGTAATTCAATGAAGTATCCTTGACAAATACATATCAACTAAAACAACCAAGTTTACTCAAAACAAGTATTTAAAGCATATTCATACATATATCACATATTCATCAAGTGTGCTTGATAAAGACAACTTTCTAAACATCCAAGTTTACTTGAAAGTATATAATCATCAAAGTGTACTCGAAAATACATGAATAGTTCTCTTAAGGACAAATAAGTATCAAGTATGCTCGAATGAGTTAAACTTCAAATAAAAACACCTGAGTTTACTCAAAGGTTAAAAACATCAAAGCTTACTCGAAAATACATATGCAGCCATATTCAAGGTAAAATGCAATACTTTTTGACTTAAACTTTTCATAAAGCAATTTTCTCATTGAATCTCAGAGTTTAAGAGCAAATGGTGCATTATGAGATCAAATTTCAGTTATTTCCTTCCAAATCTTTTTCTCTTTTCTGAAAAGATCTCAACATGGGATCATATTGATTAAGTCACCTTTCAATACTTCATTCTCAGCATTATTATGACAGATCAGGTAGGTTAATAGCAGGTCTAGACTTAGCATGATTTTCATTACTTATTGGTGATATGCTTAGAGTTTAATTAGTTTGCATAATACAAAAATTGATAACACTTATTGCACTATGATGTACCATATCTCTTCTCAAAGCTTATTTGGTTTTCCCCAGATCACCCCAAATTGACTGCAACCCCCTAATATTTGGTCAAAATATATTTATGACAGAACATTTAAATTTTCTTTATGAACTTTTCTTTTCAAAATTTTCAAACATATTGAGGTTGAACGTTGGACTTACATGCCATGCAGTTCGGACTTACAGGTCTTTCATTCAAGGTGTCAAAGGACTTACATTGATGCCCCACATCTGTAGTTCTATAATTAACCCTCATGTTTCAATTTCTTTCCAAATTTGTGAACATATATTAACTTTTGGTTGATTATAAAAATTTTGCTCACATTTTTTCTTTGTCATATACATAAGATGTTTCATTCGGAGAGATTTATCTTGAAACATGCATATTCAACAATGTATCTCCACATTAAGTTTAGCATTTTCATTATGCTTATATCACCTCAGTTTTTACACATCATAGAAAGCAACCATATATATTAATGACTGCACTAATAGTATTTTTAGACTATTAAATTCATATTATTGGTATACATAATCAATCTACTATCATTTCCCAAAGGTTGAATCAATTTCCATTGAAAACCTTTTGAACTTCTATAAAGCTTTGAACTGAATAATCTTATAATATCTCTGCACCATCAACTTGCTCAGTTTGTCAAAAAAAAATTTGTGAAAATTTCTTGAAATATATTCATTTGAGCATGCAATTTTAACAAGCAAAATTTTGACACAAGCAAAAAGTAACATAATCAAGAATAATAAGAACATGAGTGACATGAATTAACACAAACAGACTTAACATAATGTTCAACCAAGACTAATTATGCAAACTCTATCCTGTTTAAACACATCATCACATCAGATTATCCAACATATTAAAAAATATCAGATAAGCACACAGATTCATCATTTCAAATCATAGGTAAACACTTATCAAGATATTATAAGCATTTACTGACATCAAACCTAAGTATCATAGACACCTAAGTCACACAAATTGTCATTCAAAGCACATAACAGTCAATAATCACATAATCAAGCATATAAACACAACTTTCACTCACAAGGCCATATCAAAAATAAGCAGTTAGAACAGTGAGCATATGTCATTAATCAGACTTCATCAGATTTGATCATTCCCAAAGCTTTCAGGAGAAAGTGAAATCTAGTTTTATCTAGTGGCTTGGTGAATAAATCTACCAAGTTGTCACTAGTATCAACTCTTTTTATTTCAATAAGACATTTTTCAATGCAATCTCTAATGAAATGGTGTCTGATTTCAGTGTGCCTGGTCTTTGAGTGTTGGACTGGGTTCTTAACAATGAACAAAGCAGCAGTATTATCAATAAGAATAGGAGTGTTCAACTAATTCAAATCATAGTCCAGCAGTTGATTCTGAATCCGAAGGACTTGTTCACAGCAGGAAGATGCAGCAATATACTCAGCCTCAGTAGTGGAGATTGACACAGTTGCTTGCTTCTTGCATTTCCATGACACCAGCCTGTCTCCCAGAAATTGACATCCACCAGATGTAGACTTCCTACTCATGTTGCAGCCATCATAGTCACTATCAGTGTGTGCAAGTAGATCAAAGGCATTTTTCTTTGGATACCATATCCCCATATCAGGCTTTCCCTTCAAATATCTAAAAATCCTCTTGACGGCAATCATATGAGACACTTTTGGACATGATTGGAATCTTGCACACACAAAAATAGCAAACATAATGTGAGGTCTTGAAGCAGTCAAGTACATTAGTGATCCAATCTTTGCTCTATATTCATGTTCATCAACAGGCTCCCCCTTTTCATCAACAGTCATCTTCTCATGGGTGTCCATTGGAGTAGAAACAGTCTTCAAGTCTTGACATGTGAACTTGTTCAAGATATCTTGCACATACTTTGATTGACAAACGAATATACCATCCTTCTTTTGTTGAACTTATAGTCCCAGAAAGAAATTCATTTCACCCACTGAGCTCATGCAGTATTTAGACTTCATAACTTCATCAAATTCCAAACACATATTTTCATTTGTAGACCCAAAGATGATATCATCATAGACTTGAACAAGGAGCAAATCTCTTCCTTTTTTCTTGTAGAAGAGGGTCTTATCAATGGCTCCCCTATTAAAACCATTCACAAGCAAGTGGTTTGATAACTCATCATACCAAGCTCTTGGAGCTTTATGTAATCCATATAGAGCTTTATTCAACTTATAGACTCTATTTGGAAACTCAGGTTCCTCAAAACCTGGAGGTCGAGTCACATATACTTCCTCTTCAATCTTTCCATTTAAGAAAGCAGATTTGACATCCAATTGAAATACTCTGATGTTCTTGGAAGCATCATAATCTAAGAAGATTTTAATTGCTTCTAGCCTTGCCACTGGTGCAAACACTTCCTCAAAATCAATTCCTTTTTCTTGTAAGCATCCTAGAGCAACTAGTCTTGCTATGTTCTTCATTACAATCTCTCTTTCATCCCTTTTGTTTCTGAAAACCCATTTGGTGCCAATAGCATACTTACCTCTTGGCTTATCTACAAGTTCCCACACTTGTAAATTTCTGAATTGAGCCAACTCCTCTTGCATTGCTTCTACCTGACTATTGTCTTTTAAAGCTTGAACTATGTTCTTGGGTTCAATTTGGGATAGGAAGCAGGAGTACAAACAAATGTTTGCTGATTCAGATGCACTTCTTGTAACTCTTTCATGAATGTCCCCAATGAAGTTTTCAGGTGGATGATTTCTTTCAACAAAGGAAGTTTGCACAATTTGATCTGAAGAAATATTTGAATCAAGATTTGTATCATTGAGATCAGGTCCTCAATGACCAATTCTAATGTTGTATTGTTCATTTCTGCCACTTCTTCAACATTCTATTGGGATGTTGAAGCAATATCATTTCCAATGTTCAAATTTTGAAACAAAGTTTTAAAATTTGGTTGTCTTTCAGCTTGTTCTTGATAATTCTTGTAATCAGGTTGCACTTTATTATTGACAAATTGCTTTTGATCATTTTGGTTGCTCAAGATTATCATTTTGCTCATTTTCTGATTCATTATCAGAAGCATTTTTATCAAAGGAGTATTCAGCATTTCTTCAGCAACTTTTGACCACAATTTTTCCAAATCAACCTTATTTTCTGGTTTTTCTTCATGGACACTAATTTTATACACGGTTTCATCAAAGTCTTCAGGATAAATCTTGAAAGACTTGATTAACTTCTCATGATCAAACAGTCAGGATGCTCCATCCACTGTATTAAATTGATTTTCATTGAATATCACATCAGAAGATTCAATCACACTCAAATGATCTTTCACATATACTCAATAAGCTTTTGAGTGTGTGGAGTATCCAACAAAGAAACAATCTAAAGATTTTGATTGAAACTTGTTCAAGTAGTCTTTAGTATTTAACAACGAACACCTGCATCCAAAAGGCTTGAGAAACTTGATGTAGGGTTTTCTTTTGAACAAAATTTCATAGGGATTTTTGTCTGGACTTTTGTTGAGAAGGACCCTGTTCTGAACATAGCAAGCAGTGTTGATTGCTTCTGCCTAAAAGGTAACAGGTAGATAAGCATTTGCTATCATATTTCTTGCAGCTTCAATGAGTGTTCTGTTTCTTCTTTCTGCAACTCCATTTTGTTCAGGAGTTCTGGGGGCACTGAATTGTTAAAGAATTCCTTTTGCTTGATAGAATTCAGCCAAGACCCCATTCTTGAACCTACCCAGTCCCATTGTCACTTCTCATTACCTTCACCCTCACATCTAGTTGATTCTCAATCCTTGTAACACATCCTTTAATTAACTCAGCAGCCACATCCTTGGAGTTCGGAAAATAAACCCATGTATACCTTGAAAAATCATCAATGATCACTAAACAATATCTCTTCTTCCCAATACTCGGAACACTCGGGACCAAAGAGATCCATATGAAGCATTTCCAGCACTTGTTCAATGGAGTTTATGAACTTTGACTTGTGTGATGATTTATTCTACTTTCCTTTTTGACATTAAATGCATTTGTCATCCAGCTTGAATTCTCTTGTTGGTAAGCCAATGACATGGTTACCTTTAACAAGTTTGTTCATATTCTTTAAATTGACATGACAAAGTTTCTGTGCCACAACTTTGTTTCATTTTCAGTGGCCTTTGACACAAAGTAGGTACCGCCTCTAGAAATGGCATCTTTCATTCTCAGTTCATATAAGTTTCCATTTCTAGCAGCCATCATCATAATCATATCAGGAGGAATTACATTTTCAGGTTTGAGGATGAAATAGTGAGAATCATCAAATGCATCTATGATATGCTCAATAGGTTATATTGTAACCCTTCCACATAGAACACATTATCAAAAGAAACTTTTCCATTAGTGAGAACGTCTCCCCCCCCCCCCCCCCAATTTTCCCTCCATTCTCATCACTCCCAAATGCAACTGGTCCTTCAAACTTTTCTTCATAATTCACTATTGATCTCTTGTCACAGGTTATGTGCCTGGAACATCCACTATCCATATACCATACATCATTCACTGGTGTGGACTATTCCTACATAAATCAAAGAAAAGGAATCAGTTAAGTGATGAAATGCAAACTGATTCAGCTTGCAAGTCATCAGCAACATTAACACTTGTTGCATTTGGTTTGGGGTCTTCATAAACAATCTCACATGAATCATCAGATTCATATCCATAGTCAACCAAGTTTCCAACATATGGAACTATGATTGTGTATTCTTCAATGACAACTCCCTATTCTTACTATTACTTGTGCTTGAACCCTTGGTTTCCACAAAAATCCATGTGGCTCAAACTCATGTTTCAGAAGAAATTTCTCATCACCGTTTAGTTCTTTTGATTTCTTCTTCTTGAACACATTCTTCTTAATTTTCTCTTCATATTTTGGTGACTTTTCAGAATCAATAGATTTCATAGATTTGGAATCCACATCAGGTTTGATCCTAATAGGTTGTCTGTTCTTTGGAGTCTTCTTCTTCTCTTTTATATCTTTCTTCTCACCCTTGTCTACTGTTTCATTTCTTCTCTTACTCCCTTCTTCTTCACTGCTCACTGAATCATCAAGCATTTTCTTACCCTTAGCTAAATAATTATTGTACTTTTTCATGTAAAAACCAAAATCTTGTCCAAACTTTGTTGAGTCGAAAACATCAACTGGTTTGAAGGTAAATCTTTAATGATAAGAGTCAGTGTGATGCCCATACACATCACAATGCTTGCATCACACTTTTCCCTTAAAGCTCTCACTCAAATTTCCCTTTTTAAATCTTTCACTTGGTCTTGGAGGATCAACTCCAATAGTCTTTTGAGTAAAGAGACCATCATAGTTGAGTGAGAAAGGTACAAATTCTTCAATTTTTATCTCTTGTCTCTCAACTGAACTCTTGACAAAAGTGATCTTTTCCATCTTGAATGGTTCATCATCTTTGTTGCTTCTAAATCTTTTCTGTCTCCTTTCATATTCTTCCATTCTTTCTACCTCTCCAACATCAAACAACTCTTGATTAGAGAAGACATAGTAGACTGGAATGAATAGATCATCATCCTTCTTGATTTCTTGTGTTTTCTTGTTCTCTTTGACACTTTCTCTTCTTTGTGGCACTATGTAAGAAGATTTTTCATTGTTCTTCTTTGCCTTAGAACAATCACAAATATCAAATGATTTGTGTTCTCTTCCCATTTGCTCATGATGTTTCTTCATCTTAGGAGTTATCTTTGGCAGCAAAGGAATCTTGTTCTTTGATTTCTGTTTGCCACTTTTTCCTTCCTTTAAACTTTCATTACTTGAACTTTTGTCACTTGAATCACTCAAGTCATCCCTATCCAACATAACATCCTCAAAGTCATCTTCTGAGACTTGCACACCAACAGAGTTATCAACCTTTGTTTCAACATCCTTCATTACAAACTCACCCTTGTCATTAACCTCAACCAACTTGTAATTCTCAACAAACTCCTTTCTATCTTCAAACACCTCTCTAAACTGATCAAGGTAAGCATTTATGTTTTCTTTATCCACTTTCAATGAGTAATTATCATTAAAAGGTGGAGGAATAACTTTATACTTATCCTCCTCCTTGATCTTCTTAAACTTACCACAAATGTTTCCAGTTGACACCAAATTTTTCAAGAAATCATTCTCAACTTGAAGTTGAGTATTCTTCAACTTCTCATCAAGATACATTTTCTTAAGCTCTTCAAATTCAGTTACATACCTAGACTGAATGGTGTAACTTTCCATACAATCCTGTTCCAAACTCTTAATTTGGTTTTCATAGGTCAATTCACTTGTTTTATAGACATTTATCATGCTTTGTTTCTTAAAACATTCACTTTGTAGTTTACTAACTGTCTTTCTCAAAAATTCATTCAATTCAAGTATTTCAAGGTTTAAAAGATCTGAATGTACCTGAGTTGATAAGGACTCAGCTTCATTCTCTATCTTTGCCATGAATGCTACATTGGCTTTTTCAATGTCATCAGCATGATTGCTCCAATCAAATACACATTCTTGCTGTTGTTGAGCTAATGCCACATTCCCTTGATTTCTTAGTTGATTTCCATTGTTTCTATTCTGATTAACAGGAGCTTGTGGAGGGACTTGTTGGTTTCTCTGATATGGTTGTTGTTGTGGGATCACTTGTTGATGATTTTGTTGTTGAAAGTTATTGTTGTTAAACTGCCTTGGTTGCCTTTGATTTAGATTTTGGTACTAAAACTGATTTCTTTGTTGATTATTGTTCTGAAATTGCCTTGGTTGATAACATTCTCTAGCAAAGTGTCCTGGTTTTTGACAGTTGTAGCAGATTGCTTTTGACTTGTCAAAACCTATTCTATCATTTGGACCAGACACCCAAGATCTTCCAGTTCTATTGTACAACCTCTTACTTCTCAAGGATAACATTGCAGCCTATCACTTCATATCCATATCTTCCAAATCATCAGCATCAATTTGTTCAAGATCCTCTTGGACCACACTAGTATGATTCAAATTCTTAGCCACAAAAGCATTGTATGACTCAGTAAACATTGAAAAGAGAGCTTGATACTCATTCCCTTGATTAACATTTCTAGCACCATAATGAGTATGTCCACTGGCCATTGAGGATGTATCATTGTCATCAATCAATTGAACATTGAGTCTTGATCGTCCACCTTGATTGCTTCACTAACCAGAAACAAACACCCTTGGTATCTCACCACCGTATTCACTTGGCTCTTCTTTTATGGGAATCTGCTGTTGATTCTTTGTAGACATATTCCCCATGGGTGAAATAAGAGCATTAGCCACTTGAAAACTTGGCATGTCTTCTTTGATCATATTATTCTCTGGCATCTCATGCTCTGCTGCTTTCAAAAAGCAGATAACATCATTCACCTTCAATTCAGAAAAATCAGGTTTTCGCTTGATAAACTTGCTAGATGTGTACCATTCTCCCGATAGAGATGACAACAATTTCTTTTTCAGATTGAAATCTGTGATTTCGAGGTCAGTTTTTCTGATCTCATTGACAATAGCCATGAACCTCTGCAAAACCGAATTCAATCTTTCACCTTCTCTAAACTTGAAATGGTCTAGCTGTTGCTTCAGCCTGTCCTTCTTGATATCCTTTAGCTCAGTATTTCCTTCAAACATCTCTACTATAGCATCAAACATTTCTTTTGTTGTAGTGTGATAAGCCACACTGGTCAAGATTTCCCATGACAATCCTAGCTTCGGCATAGATAAGGCTCTGTCATCTTTCTTTTACATCGTTATTTCAACCGTTTGGTTGTTTGCGCTGCCATCAGGAACATATGGTCCATTTTTAATCTAATTCCACATGTCAACATCATTGTAACAAACAGCTGCCTCAAAAAACACCTTCTACTTGATGTAGTTTTCCTGTCCAAACAGCCTTGGAATCTTGTTAGTAGAAACCTCTTGCTCATCCATTGATCCAGACATATTTTTTGGTATTTTAAAATATTTTTAGAATGAAAAATTACTTAAGAAAACTTAACAAAATTAAAAAAAAACTTAACAATCTTGAAAAATAATCAGACCTGTGGACAAAATCCTCAGATGTGATGGATCTGGATGGATAAGAGCAAGATCTCTGACAAAGTAAAGAGCTTTAATGTAGATCTGAGTAAGAAACACTTTTAAATCTCAACAATAATGTAGACACTGAGTATGAAAAATAGGGCAGCTGACATCACAAACCAATGGAACAGTTGTCAGCTGACGTCATTCTTCATCTTTAAAATCAACAATAATAAGCAATAGTTCTTCACAAAAGCAGCAAAACAAGCTCTGATACCACTTGTCGGTCCCGTATATCTCACTTAATCGCTCACGTACACACTATCGTAACCCACACAAATGTGTCGACAAGAAGGTTACGACATATTTTTTTCATGAAAAACCAAGGAATATTAAAGGCGGAATCAATAATACTCTTAGTATTGCTCAACAGACAGAAAAGTAACAAACACACAAAGTAACTCAAAAGATTTCCATTAATATGATGAAGGATACAATGAAAATCAATTAGGGTTTCTAGGTGGAATGTTTGTATTCTTGGCAGCTTTTTCATACAAGATAAAGACAGCCGTCAAATCACAATATTCGCTTAGTGTCCGTTGTTGTCATAGGCGTGCCCTAAAGTTTACATTTATTGCCCTAACACCAGACATTCCCCTTAGAAACCCTAATGAGTGATAATAAACATATCCAAACATATTCAAACATATTACAAAAGTTACTAAGTGTAAAACAGGTCTTTGAGTAAGCTTTGCAGCTTTTGTCTTTTCTGAGCAGACCTAGTAACTATTAAGTGTGCTGGGGAACAGTTCCCCGAGTAAGATTTACTTAGAATTTCCTTAGAAAATATTCATCAAGCAGACTTCATTCTTCCTGATAATATCAAACTATGGTCGATATGTATCCTACGAGCAAACTTGTTCTTCAAAGCTCCCTTCAACCTTTTGTTACTTAACTTATTTGAACAAATCCAAGTGTGCTGGTGACACTGTAGCTTGCTCGAGGTTGAACCTTGCTCGTTAGAAGTCCTTAATTAATTTCTTCATCAACTTCCTTCAAGTTTGCTGGGACCATTATTTATTATAAATAAACCTTGCTCGATCCACCAAAATACTTGTTTTTAGCTTGGTTTAGTCAAGAGTTTACTTTGAAACAAACCTTTCTTGACTTGAAGAACAACCTTGCTTGATGAAGTATAGTTTGCTCGAACTTACACTTAAGAAGAATTCCAGAAAATACCTTTGCTCGAAGAGCAAAATACCTTCCTTGACTAAGTTTAGGTTTGCTCGGATCTATACTTATCCATTTTCCAAGGAGGTTGAGAAGATTCCAATCCTCCTTAAGCCTTTTCTCATCCCAACAATTACTTTTTCATTTGATTTCTCTCCCATTCGATTACTTTTCAAAATCGATAACTTTGGACTTGTAACTTTTTCACAAAATCTGTTTGGACTGTTTTGACCTTAGAGTCTGTTTAAGCAATGGCAACTGATAATGAAGCAGTTAGGAGTTATGTGATCTTTGAAAATGAGGCTAGGACAACTGGTATGCCTCCTTAGCTACTCAAATAGGACAATGGCTTTGAAGAATTGAAGTGGCGTTTTGAGAATTACATTAGAATCACTGATTATGCACTTCTTAGACCCATTGAGACCGGTCCTTATGTTTCCATGACTACCACTCCTGATGGTCAAGTTACTAAGCCTGTGATCTCCTATGATAAAGATGATAAGAAGATATTGAGTGATGATCACAAAGCTTATGGTATTCTAAGTGTTTGCCTCTCACGAGAAATTGCTCAACCTTGAGAGATCACACCACTGCCAAAGGCCTTTGGGATGCCTTGGTCAGTAAGTTTGAAGGAAACACTGAGGTGAGAAACAGAATAATGGGTATTTTGAAGGGTTTATTCAACATGTATAACCATGTGCAACGAGAATCGGTCACAAACCTCATTCATAGATTTGAAACATTGATCACTAAGGTTAGGAGTGCAGGAATTGAGTATGACCAGATTGAAATTAATGACAAGTTGTTGAACTCCTTGCCTTATACCTAGAACCATAGCATAATCACAAGTTGAACAACGAATCTCTTAATAATTGCTCTTGCTGATTTGACATCCATCATCAAATCATTTGAGATGGAGGACAAACTCATAATGGGTAATCACATCAGTTCTCTCAATCATGCTGGAATATCTACCGGGTTTGGAGTCAGCACAACCTTTCTGAGCCATGCACACGCCACTGTTCATGCTGTTAATGGGGTCAACATGTTTGCCAGTCAACAAGCTCAAAACTCGGCCTTCAAGACCACTGCAACTCCTGAAGCACCATCAAGTTTAAGCTCATTCCAAGATGTAGCAGATAAAGTCATTGAGCAAGCCTTGAAAGCTCATGGGATCAAGAAACCAACAAGCATCCCATCCTACTCTGCCCCTTAAGCACCTCATGTTGATGACTCTCACATGGCACTGCTTCATGCCTTCATGGCAAGCCACAAGGAGTTGTTACAAGGAAATCCGCTACCTCCTTCGTTTTTACAAGGAGACATTCCCGAGATCAATAAGAAAGATCTCAAGAAGATGGACACCAAATAACATATGGCCATGACTGTTCAAAGGGATTCCAATTTCATGAAGAAATATGTCAAGAACAGCTTCAGAGATTCAGATGGGAATGGAATTGGGTTTGATAAAGACAAGCTCCGATGTTACAGCTGCAACGAGACTGGGCACATTGCAAGGGAATGCACAAATCCACCCATGGCTGCAAATGACATCAAGATCACCGAGATGCCTGACAATGAAGATATGAGGAGAAGTGATAAAAGGTTCGTTCAGACCTACTCCTCAAAACCAAGAGTTCCAATAATCAATCAAGGAAACGCATCAAAAGGGAACTCCAAGTCAAGCTCAAAGGCCATGATCACCAGGTTAGCTGAAGGAACCAAGCCAGATTGGTAAGATGACCAATTTGAGGAGCTGATCAATCCTTTGACCTTCGTCGGGATGGAATTTGCAAATGAAGCCAATACCTCATCAAGCCCTGCTGCTGAAACATCTCAATCAACCTTAAACATTCCCGAGGTACATAAACTTTACACTAAGGCTTGCATTGATAAGATTAAGAACTATAGAACTCATAACTCTGCTTTGATATATGAGAATTTTGCAATTAGATGTCAGAATAATAATTGCAAAAAGGCTGAAAAGATATTTGCCACTAGGATCAAAACTCACAATAATGATATGGCTAAACTTAATGAAAACTTTTTTAAGTATGATGAACTAGCTGAATCATGAAAGACGTGTTGTTTAATTAAATGCTAATATTGATAATCTAGAATTTGACTTAGCTCAAAGAAAAATAGTCGTTGAAAAATTTGTGTTAGCCTCAGATAAACTAAACGGAATCATTGGAGCACAGATCGGGGTGAAACAAAAGACAGGCATAGGCTATAATAATACAGTTGTTCCACCTCCATTTAATGGAAAATATACTACCTTACCTCACTTTGGTTTCAATACCCCACCTGAGGATGAGATAGTCTATGGCATTGGTCATGTGCCAAAACCAAAGCCATTTGTTCCTCATGTCCCCAAAACCGATGATCCCATTATTTCATCAGTTAGTCGTAATGGTGGTTCATATTTTTCAACAAGTTGTGTAGACGGAAGTGAATGTGTGGAAAAGGACATAGATTATGGAGAGAAAAAGATCTTAAATTCACTTTATGATTATGGTGTGAATCTAAAACAAGCATTTGTTAACCCTGTCTGTAACAATAAAATAGTGAAAATCATTTTGAATGATCATGTACTATGTGAGAGTGCTAATATTAGCACTTCTCAAGTTAATTTGAATGAAAATGATCATTCTATATCTGATAGTGATTGTGAGACCGTATATGATGAAACTTTCAGTAATAGAAATCTGCAAGAAAATGTGTTTGATGAAACAAGCGTACCTAGTTGTTCATCAAAAGATTTGTAAAATTGAGGAGAATACGATAAAAGAAATATTTTAGAGAATGAAAAGGCTAGTACATCCTGTAAATATGTCCCACCTCACAAAAACTCTTTCTTTCAATCAACTAATCAATATAATCATCCCCAATTATACAATCACTTTGATAACAACTACTACGACTGTCGTCAACAAGATTATGTTAATTTATTGTATTCAAATGTTTTTTATGATCGAGATTACAGATCGGATAACCTCTATGTTCCTTTCCAAGCACTACCTTTTTCCCCACAACAAGTATCTCATCGTTCTGATGAGTTCTATAGGGTTTCTAGAAGAAAATGTTTTTTTGTTTGTGGTAACCCATCTCACCTTGTAAGACATTGCAAGAACTGGCATAGAAAGCAAAAAGAAATGAACAATCAGTTTAATCAGTTTCGTTTTAAGGCTACACCAATCCCAAGAACAAGAACTGATCAGTCAGATAGTTCTTGTAGTGAAATTGACATGAGATCTAAAACTAGAAAAACAAGTAAACCACCTTTTTGGATAACCAAAAAGGAAAAAGCAAAAAGGAGTTCTAGAACTGAAAAGTCTAAGGACTCACCAAAAAGAAACAAGAAAAGGAATCCAAAGATTGAGAAATCTGAGGATTTTGTTTTGAAACCAAGAATAAGACAGTCCAGAAAGTCTTCTAAAACCAAGAAACATGCATCTGCATGGGTTCCTAAGGATTGTTCTTCTGATTCTGACACGTCCCAAAACTTCTTAATTCGTGACACGAAAATAAAATCTAATAACTTTGTAGTCGATATTCCGAGACAACTAAGTCTCGGGAACCCATGTCTAATTAAAGTGTTAATGTCTGTAGGGTCAGTCAAGAAGGTCTATCAATAGTATTTAGTATCTAGACAGTGGATGTACCCGACACATGACGGGAGACGAATCCTCGATGTTCGACGTTAAACCGTTTGATGGTGGACACGCTTCATTTTCCGGTGACGTGGGAGGAAACATCACAAAGAGGGTAAGAGTATCAAATGGAATCCTGACGTTTGATAACGTCAATTTGGTGGAGCAACTGAATCACAATTTGCTTAGTGTCTCACAAATCTGTGATCGACAGTACTCTACTTTATTCACAGAAAATGAATGCTTGATATTAAAACCAGGTTTCAAAGTCCCTAAGGAATGGATATTGATGTGTACTCCAAGCACAATGACGCTTATATATTGGACATGAATAGCTCTTACTCACGTAGGACCGGTTCATGTTTAATATCTAAGGCCTCGGAGAACGAATCTTCTATAGGGAATAGACGTCTTAGCCACGTAAACTTTAAGAATTTAAACAAACTGGTCAAAAGTGAGCATTTGAGGGAATTTCCTGTTAAAACTTTCTCTTGCTTTGAAAAATTTATTTCGTGCTCTAAATGCATGCAACACAAGCTCCCGCACATGTCTTAGACGGTCAACTCCATAGATTCCATTCTTCAGCTGTTACATATGGATTTATTTGGTCCTATCCATCCTTTGGCAATCGGTTGAAAAGCCCATTATCTTGTAATTACTGATGATTATTCTTGTTTCAATTGGAATTTCCCTTTAGGGCATAATGGTGAAACCGCTAAGTTTTTTATCAAGTTCATTACACTTGTGGAGGGCAAACAAACAAAAAGGTGAAGTGTATCAAAAGCGAAAAAGGCACAAAGTTTTGTAACAGAACTGTGGATGATTTCTACAGTTCACATGGAATAGATAACCATTTCAGTGCACCTTATACTCCACAACATAATGGAGTTGTTGAACATCGCAACCAAACACTGATTGAAGCTGCTAGAACTATGTTGTCAGACTCCAAACTTCCATTGTTCTTTTGGGGTGAAGCTATCGATGCTGCTTGCTTCATTCAATAGCGTGTGATCATCAATAAGCGCTTGAA
>NW_027503068.1:0-35762 GCF_021521415.1 Bidens hawaiensis | reverse complement strand
CCGTAACTTCGCCTTGAACTCAAGTTCGCCTGTGGCGATGTTGTGATTCGGCGAAGTTATCATCAACTTCGCCTATGCCATTTTACTTAACAGTTTTTAGACGAAATTATAGTTGAAGCGAAGTTGTTCCCAACTTCGCCTCACCTATAAGTTCGCCTGTACAGGTTTAATCACAACTTCGCTCGTGGTACTTAGCGAACTTGTGAGCTGCTTACACACTGTCTAACTTGTTTTGTTTGGTGCAGATATGGCTGCTATTGGTGGTGCTGGTGGTGATGATGGTGATGAGCAACGACAATTCTTTCCAGCCCATAACCAGTACATCACGTTAGATCCAGACGCACGAGGCGTCGAAGACTACAGGGAGATTATCACGTTTCTCCTGCGATCAAGAGTCTTTCACGCGCTGACAAATACACTGCCTATTTCTCTGCCTAACATTGAAGACTTTTGGCAGACAGTGTACTACGATTGCAGGCCTGAGCCTCCGGTGATGCGAGCAACCGTAAATGGTCACAACATACAGTTTTCCTCGGAAGACATACGGTTGGCTCTGCAGTTCGGTGAAGAAACTAGAGATGACCCAACGGAGTTCGTAGCTCCTTTCCGGGATGGAGCTTATTTGAGGATGGGTTATTCGGGTCCGCTGGGGGACTCGCAGAGGAGGAAAGGGTTTTTGCTAGATCAGTGGCGCTTCCTGATGCATGTTTTAATAGTATGCATGTCCGGCAGGAAGGCAGGAACAGACGGGATGGGCGCGACGATGCAGTCGGCCATGATAGCGCTGACTTACAACCGCAGATATTCATTCAGTCAGCTTATATTTTACGAGATTGATCGTCAACGAAGGGCTGTGGCGCGCGAGCGATTCACTATGTATCCTCGTTTCTTACAGATGATTTTAAATCATGTCGCTCCGTCGCTACCACAGAGACGCCCAATAAGATACGTCGAATGCGTGACGAAACGTATCTTTGCTCAGTGCCGCACCTCTAGCACTCAAAGCAAGCCTGAGCTGCGTCCCAGGCATACTCCCTTATTCGGATATCTCATCAATCCGGAGTATGTTCCTGCAGGAGGGGACGAGTTCAGAGACCCCCAACCACATCAGGCGGCAGCACCTCATGCTGTATCAGCTGCACCTGTGGTTTCTACTGTTGCCTCTGCTGCTGTGCCAGCTACTGTATCTCATGCTGTGTCTACTGCTGAAGACGTTGATCTTAATGCTGCCTTTGGCGTACATGGTGTGTTTGATATGGATGTCTCGGGTCCTCAGTTTATGGATGTTACTAGAGCAGCTACTTCGGTAGCTGACTCTGATCTAGACGAGACGTTTGCTGAGGCGAGAAGACTTATGGTGTCTCGGGAAAGGATTACGGGAAAGAGACCGAGAACGGTAGACGAGGATGAGGATGAAGTTGATGAAAAGGAGGCAGTGCAGATTGTGCTCAGACGTTCAAGAAGAGAACAGAGAGGTACAGGTTCGGGAGCTGGAGAATCTTCAAGGCTGGTACGTTTTGCTCCACCTGCCTTGTCTGGTATGTCTCTTGTTCCTACTACAGCACAGGTTACAGCGGTCGAGACGTCGGCACCAACAGTTGTGTCTCTACCACCACAACCGCTTAATCCACCGGTGGTAGTTGCACGATTTGTGGAGTCGACCATCACTTCTACTGCAGGGTTACCAAGTGTACCACCTGCGGTCACTTCTGCTGATGTCCCGCCAACTCCAATGCCTACTTCAGATTCCGAGAGGATTACTTCACTAGAGCGGATTGTTGCTGATCAGACAAAGACCATTCAGAGCCTAGTGGAATCCAATCGACTACAAGCAGCCCTCCTGGTAGAACACGGTAAAATAATAGATGCCTTCAAGGCATTCTTGGCATCTCAGGGGGAGAAGACGTGTAGGGGTGATGAGTTGAGGACGAAACGAAGAGAAGATCATGACGATGATCCCAATGCACCAGAAGGTGCAGGTGGTGAGCTGCCAAGAACCTCTCAGGCTCTTGGGGCTTCCACAACTGAGGGGGAGTCTACAAATGCAGCTGGTGACGATGTTGTAGCAGTTGATGATGATGATGATGTTGAAGACGTGATAGATGCATTGAAAGAGTTGGATGAGGAGGATGATGAGTTTATGATGGAAGATGATGTGCTGCCAGTGGATGAGATTGAGAGGATTGGAGAACAGATTACGGTTGAAAACGTATTAGAAGAAAGTGAGGTTGTTGATAACTCCGTGGAACATGAGATTCCGGAGGTTGACGGAACAGGTTTGGGTGATGAGAATGCTGAGGAAGATGCTGAGTGGGAGGAACAACCGAAATGGAAGGAAGGTTGTGCCCACTGGTTCGTAAAGACGAAGAAGCCGGCGGTCCCTAAGATGTTCAGAAAAAGTTACAATATTAAGGGATACGCGGAAGCCAAGAAAGGTATTATCTGCTGGTTATATGACGAGCAACTGCGGCTCTTCGTGATCAAGAGGTACGATGGCATTCAGTACTTCCAGAGAAAGTTGAGATCTCTAAACACACTGCCAGAATGTGAAGTAAAAGATTTAGCCAGATTGGGATTGATAAACAGAAGCGAAGACAACATGGCTAGAATTATTGCGAAGATCGTGTGGAAAGAGTGTGTTAAAGATAAAAAGTTTGAGCTACTGAAACCACAAAAGGGAAAACTTGTCGAAGACAAGGATAGAGGTCTGAGAGTTGATGGAAAACCTTGGATGGTCATGAAATACAAACCGATCCGGTGCCTTAAAGAAGTACCGATGAAGTTCATGCCCAAGGACGTGCTCAAAGATCTAAAATGGTGGTACGTGGATTGTGAGACAGCTGAGGCGGTAATGGAAGATGAGGATGAACAAGAAGTACTTCGGGTTTACGACCCGATGCATCTTGTTAATCTATCGAAGGCTGATCTGAAGGCGCTCAACGAGAAAAAGATCTTCTACATTCCTGCTTGGAAGGATCAAGCTAGGAAATATCAACGGGTGGTGTCGGTATGTGTTAGAGAAGGGGCGCATGCGTAGAGATGCAAGATTACAAGACTCAAGAGTTGAAGATCAAGATATGAAGCTACTGCCAAGGGGGAGTCTGTTGGTACATGTGTCAGTAGTTCATAGTCTAGCATTTGTAATCGAGTCTGTAATGTAATTATGTTTTGATTATGATTATTTATGTAAAACGCGAAGTTGTCAACAAGTTCGCTATGGCGAACTTGTTGAATCAGCGAAGTTATTGACAACTTCGCCTGTGGCGAAGTTGTCGTGTTTATATACTGTTCAGCGAACAGTTTACGTAGTTGGTCGTTTTAGGGTTTTGTTTTCAGTTGTTCAGTGAACGTGTTCGTGTCATAGTCTGTAACTGTGACCTCGGGTCACGTGTTTGTTATCAATATAACGTGGTTGGTTTATTGCTTTCGTGTTCGATCTCTACATACTCTACACTCGTATCTACCCACGCAGGGATTCCGCACCTGCGTTGTTAGCGACGTCCCGTGTACGATCCGTCCAGGAGCCTACAGAGGATGAGGATACCAACCAACGTAAAGTAAACACATAGTCACATTTGCACATATCAACTAATCGAGCAATTTCAATTACGCATATAGTGGAATTGTAGTGAAAACAATAATTTAATTGTGAACGCATAACGCCCCCAAAATTGTAAAGCGGTAAAAAGGGGGATGTGAATTTACTTACCTTTAATTAGTGGACTAAGTGCGGATAGATAATAAGAAAAAGAACTAGAATGAAAGCGGTCAAACTCCTCGAGGTTCACCGACAATTATTCCTAGTTGTTGATGATAACAAGAATTAGATAAAATCATAGCGAAATACTAAGATTTATAACGGGTTTCGATGTGGTTATTATAATTATCATATTAATATGGTTGATGTGATTATTATTATTATTATTATTATTATTATTATTATTATTATTATTATTATTATTATTATTATTATTATTAGTATTAGTATTTAATTATCATATTTATTGATTCATATTTGGGTTTGATAAGTAAAATAAATATATTAACGGAAAAGTTTAAACGGAATATTTTGTAATACAATTTGGTTCGTTAACGAGAGTCGTAAAAAGGGTATATACATCTTATTATTTATGAGTATTTGTATAAGGTGTATATATATATATATTTATGTAGCCTCTATTATAATACTTAAACAAGTATATTTACATAAATATGAAAGGAAAAGAGTTGATTAGGAGTTCGGTTCATTAAAACGATGTTTATTTTGAATTATGTATGTATAATGATTGTAAAAACTTAAGAAATGGAATTATATAAAAATAAACCCAAAAACCGGGCCTGGGGGATTCGAACCCGCGCCCCAGTCCGGTTCTAGCCTTAAGAACAATGGTGCTGGCCATCAGGCCAGCGCCTTAACTTGTTACAACAATAGAAGTGATAATATAAATATACATTACACAATTTATGTTCTTTCCCAATTCAAACCCTAGAACTCAAAACCATTTAATTGATTGTTATTGATTCAAATTAGGTTAGGGTTATTGATAATCGGTTAAAAACGAACCATATGCATAATCAGGTTACCTTGGATATCAACGAATTGAGGGAGAACGACGAACAGGAGTGTGCGGCCTTTTTTGATCTTAAACGGGTATTGGACGGCCTTGTAAACTGTAAGTGTCTTAGGGGTTTGTGTCGCAATGTAGAGAGGGTGGTGTGCGCGAGTTTAATTGTAAAATGGTCGAGTATTTATAGTGTTTTAAGGATTTGTTAGCCGCGATTCGTTTTTTGGTAAATTGGTTGTTAATAGTTAATCGTTTACCATGATTAAAGTGTCGGTATGACGCGTTTAAGGTAAAGAATTGATTTGGCGTGATCAATTTCTTTTATTATTCCCAAAAATTGAGGTCCTAGCAATGGGGGGGTGTTTGGTGTCAGCAGTGAGAGGAAGAAGAAAGAAATAAAAAAAATTGAATAACATTTGCTAAAAGGTCCTCGATCTATGGCTTGTGGTTCAAAAATGAATTAAAGTTAGTTAAGGGCTAGTTTTGTACATGAATTATAGTCATAATCAATTAAAATAAATAAATAAAAATGTTGAACACCAATGAACTTTATTGATAAAATACCCGATCCCGAACCCGGGTCGGGTAATGGTTACAAAACCGAAAGGGAAATGGAAACCCACAATGTTACATTCAACTCACTACCACTAAAACCTAAAAGAGGATAATTCTAAGGTTCATAGAAAAAATACAAGTATTACTTTCAGCTTTAAGTTCTCTAAGGAGAAGTCTTATTGCAAAAATATGTCATTAGATTAGGCATAAGCAACAAGATTATTCATAATTCAAAAGAACAACAGGCTAAAACAGTAGTCATATATTAATGATATAGTATGCTAATCCTAATATTCCCATTAACACATGATTGGTTGAGTCTAGTTCTATATGTTTACCCAAAAATCTACAAATAACTAACATGAGGGTTAGTGACAAATTTAAATGTTAAGATTATTAGAACCATGATAAACTGTCTTCAAATTACGCTTTATGATACCTTAAATATCCTGGAGATTAATCAGAATTTAGTATCAATACTTCCGCTACATTATGACAGTTATAAGGTTTGCATAGCCAACATACAGTCACTATTACCTTAAACTCATATGATTTATTATCAATATTTGGATTGAAACATTTATAAAAATACAACTAGATGATACTATATACTTTCATAACTTTTGTTATTATGCAAATAAAAATTTAACAAAAGACAAATGAGACATATAAAATTAATCAATTAAAGCCAAATTTCATGAGATTAATCAGATTTCTTAATAAACTAATCCTCACCAAGAGAAACTACAACAACTTATATTATTAACTTGTTTCTCTATTAGAATCTATTGGTCTTTAAATATTGACCATAAGCATGTAAAATTCTTAAAGGTTTCTAAGGTCAGTGGGAGCAGTAAAAGTCTTTATAATAACTTGTTAGAAGTACAAGAGGCGGGGGGAAGAGAGTTATTAAATTTTACTTCCAATTTAACTCCAATTACACCTCTTGTACACCATACTGCACCAACTCTTACACACTTAGAATCCTGAAAATGATAGCAACCTAACCAAGAGCTAATCCTTAAAACTGAGACTTTTAAAATTACTCAATAATCAACTCAGGAGGCCATCTAGGTTTTAAAACATACTAAGATTGATGATTATGTAACCTCCTTAACTAAAGTTGAAATGGATGTTGGAAAGTTTAATGATCCTACCCCTTATAATTAAACCATTAGCATAAATCATAATTGACTCCATAAGTCAGGCTAATGTTTTGAGATTTGGTTGAATCACCTAAGAGTGTTCATAACTAAACTAAATCCCAATACGAAACGTTAAGAAAGTAAGAAGCACGATTGGTTGTTAAAGGTTATATTCAAGGATAAACCAATTATCAAAGAATCTTCTTACCTATATTACAAAAGATTTCTTTAAGGATCATTATTGTTCTAGTAGCTTATAATAGTTAAGAGCTACATTAGATGAACATTAAAACGACTTTCTCTAACAATCGGCTTACATATTTATATGTTCATAAAACAACCTAAAAGTTATAAACTGAAAGTCAAAGAACATTTAGTCTATAAGTCAATAAAATCCATATATGGGTTAATGCAAACATCAAAATGTGATGAAATCTTTATACAATTATTTTCATCAAAATCCAAGTGGATTAATGTACATGCCTCAAGATGAGTGCGAGCAACTAAAAACAAACTTGTCGTTATATAGATGGCATTCTTCTGACAAGTATATGTTACATAAGTCAAAGAATTGTTCACACACTTTAATATTATAGATCTCAGAGATATTCCTTACACATGTAACAAACAATACTGCCCTACTTAAGGATAATAGGAACACATAGATTATTTCCTTATGCTTCATTAAGTAGAAGCCTTATATAAGTTCAAGTCTATACTCGTTTAGATATTACTTAAAATTGCAACACACTAGATATGTCTAGATTAATGTGGAGCATCTAAAATAGTACTAAGATGTCTTTAAAGGAAACGGAAGACTATAATTTAAAAGAAGAAGTGAGAATTCAAACCGTTAGATTACTCTAAACTTTGTCATATTCAGATATAAGAAAATGTAATTTTCAGGATATATTCTTATGTTAGCAGATAAATCCATCTCATGGAGGAGTCATAATGAACTGATAACAACAATCTAAGTTATAATGACATAATATGTTGATCAATCACAACGTAATTAGCCTAAATGTTGTTGACATTTATCAGTGGACTCATAAGTTTATTAACTCCATATAAATTATATATTGAATAATTACTGTGATAAAGTCAGCTACCATGTTTTCTCAAACAGTAACAATTCGAGAGGTGCTGCATTAAATTTCGATATGAAACTAATTATTCGTTTATGAACAAATTGAGGAATCTAAATTTCCGTATCGACTACATTCATGATATGCTTAAGGATCCGATAACTAAAAGTCTCACCCATAAATATTATGAAAGCGCTTATAATAATGACGGGTTATTGATGACTATGCGCAACTACATATCATATTATGAATGATTAACTATTAAAATTCCCCATTTGTTTTCATTTTGTACGTCTCTTAATATGTTCTGCATGCATAATGATATATAGACGAATTAATATACAAATCAAACGTTCTGAAGGGCTTACTTGAAAATTTTGATCACTACTTAGGTTTTAATAAGGACTGCAGTATGATTAATGGGGGTTTTGAGCTGATGTCCAATTCAATGACTGTATTTCTCTGCTCCAGTTTAAGTTTAAAGCTAAAATGGGTGTTAACTCATGATCAGGCTTATCTAATACTCATAATAAATGATTACTCGGCCAAATGGGAGAATGTAAGATTAGATATATAATTATATATATATATGGCCATTATAATGATTTATATTATAACAGATCAAAATATTAACTATACTTTATTATATATTAGTTTGGTAATTGTTGATGAGCCATATTACCTATAACTAATTGATAAAAGGTTTCCCCTTGGGTGTATATAAAGAGAGATAAATATTAACATCATAACCTAATCACACACACATAACAATATTGTGTGCCTCCTCTCTCCTAAATCGGGTTCCTCTAAAGAACCCTAACACCATTCGTAACTATACATCCTAAAGGGAACTCGACCAAGCTAACAACCATGTCGTCTACATCCTTCTCTGTTGCGGTTACTACTCTCTCAGCTGTAACAGGTTCATAGGTTTATTTTTTATTCATGTTATTTATTACTTACATGAAGAACTGATCAAAAGTTTAACAAGTTGAACGACGAAAACAAATCAAAATCCGATAAACTTATCTTAACTTAAAATGTTGTTTTTTTAACAGTAATAAGATAATGAAATTTGAAAATGGTGATTAGACCACCACAAGTAGAGAGGAAAGTCCAAAGTATGGCTGGACACCCTTGCATATTA
Organism: Bidens hawaiensis; assembly: GCF_021521415.1. Classification (NCBI taxonomy): domain Eukaryota; kingdom Viridiplantae; phylum Streptophyta; class Magnoliopsida; order Asterales; family Asteraceae; genus Bidens; species Bidens hawaiensis. The sequence continues at coordinate 27,262 of NW_027503068.1, read as the reverse complement.
AAGGATATCCCTACATGTCCTTGTCAATTCCCTACCAAAGTTTTTCACTATTTTAATATATATAAATTTATTTATTTATTATTTAAAAATAGTTACATTGATCGGTGTTTAGAAAAGAACTAGAAAAGAGAGTTTATATACATGAAAAATCAAATAGAAGACATTAATTCATATGACTATATCACTATATGAGTTAAATACTATTTTCCATCCCTATCATTTCCAATTTCATGACACATGGTGTTTCGAAAATATATTAATAAAATATGTTTTTAAATCAACCAATTTGTATACCCCATTCTTATAACAATGTGTCCAATTATATATATTTATGACAAACAAATACAATAAAAATATCAATAATCTATAAAAAAGAACAAATATGTTATCACACATGCTCAATCACTTTTATAAAAAGAATTGTTAGCCATAACATATAATTCATGTAATTTTCATAATATTTGCATGTTAATGTGTATATATCACGTGCTATTACAATAATAAAAACACTATTTGTCACAACAATGGTGCATTACACTTATCATCATGATAACTCTACAGCAGTTGCTTTCTAAATCATTCTTCCATAGGATGAAAATCACAAATTATAATATATCACAAAATTTACCATTATTATATAGTTAGCAACTTTAACCATTCAAATTGAAGTGATATACTAATTGAAATTTTTTTAAAGGTATGTAATTATTCTTTGAACAAGTTTAAAATTAATTTGTAGGTATGGCTACCAAGTTTTTTAAAAAATGGGTATAGAAAAATCCAGAATATGTACCAGTATGAGCTCATCTCTAGAACAAGAGCATATACCATTTAATATATTGATAACTAGCTTTTGAACCCATGTATTACACGGGATTTATCAAATAATAAAAATAAATTAGATCCTTTATTTCAATTGTAATTCTCAAAATACTTATAAATTAATTTAATGTTGATTTAATGGAAAAAAACAAACGGGTGGTTAACAAAAAGTACTAAAATAGCATGGTTTTAATGGAAACGTCAAAAAATTTTAAAAAAAGTATTAAAGTTGTGTAATTGGTCAAACATCAAGTATTAAAATGAAACTTAATTCAATAATGAATAAAATCCACACTATGTTATAACCCACTTGACAAAATGGTTTTGACCCATAACCCATAAATAGCTAAAATGAATGAGATAAGAGATTAAGAATTAAGATAAATGTAAGCTTGACACATAAGCTTTAATGTTTTTATTTATTAGTGTGTAAGATGCAGGAGATAGCCATGTGATATGTACACGAGTTCCGAATCATTAATTTCTAGGAATATAATAATAAAACTAATTCCCTGTCTTACATGTATAAGATTAAATTCGTCATTTTAGGAATCATAAATTTTCTCATTGCATAAATATACGAATCAGTTTTTCTTCTAATTAGCAATCAAGTTCATTCGCACCGTATAAAATAATAAATTAACAAAGCAAAAAGAATTAAAAATATTATTTATAATAATAAACATTTAAATTGAATACTTACTGAAAATTGTAGAAAAGGACATAACTTATCAACAATTTACAGATTACTACTTCACTAACAACAAGAGCAATAGAGAAACTTCCATGAATGTCATGAATTCTCTGCAACTCACCATAGATCAAAGCACGTGTTAGATCTGCCAAAATCTGACACCTTTATTCATCCAAGATTGTACTTTAATCCATAAATTAAAAAAGTAACAAAACAATATTCATCAGTAACATAACAGTAGCACCAGAAACTGAGACCGTTGTAGCAGAATCAATTTGTGGATCATTATGGTAGTAATATGGAAAGTAGTTAGTCATAGGGTTTCGTGGGCCCGGGTTGGGGTAGTTTCCGTACGCCGGCGGTTGGTAGTAGTAGCCGCCGCCGGTGTTGGTGGAGGGTGGTGGCGGAGAGTAATAGTAGCCGCCGCCAGCGGTGGTGGAGGGTGGTGGTGGTGGTGGTGGTTGTTGGTTGCATGGGTTGTCACAAGAGGCACACATTGTGCAATCAATATGGTACTTTGACCCGACCCATGTGTTTGATGGAGTTGCAAGTGAGAGGTGAGAAGCTAAGAGGACGATGGTGAAGATGAAAGTGTTGACCTTTTGACTTTTGACCTCCATGTGAGGGGATGAGGTTGGGAGTTTAGAGATGGATTGGATGGAGGGCTCTCGCTCTTTATCATAGGGTTGGTAATTATTGTAAGGCCAACAAGCCTTTTCAGTTTTCACCCATGATGTGAACATGTGTACAATGAGTTGTAGAATTGTGCTATGTTTTAGCGTAAAACAATACATTTTTTTTGGTTATATGGTTTTTTCATTTTGTAATTGCCTTAACAAATTCTTTAGATGGTAATTTATTACATTTAGATGGTCTTATTATTCGGGAAAAAGTTTAACCTAAAACCAATTTCCATAAATACTAACCAAAAGAAATGACAGTGTGGTGAAATAAAACATGTTCATTTTAAGGATCCAATTACTGGACGCCGCCAAGTACTCGTCTAGTCTTCCATTAGTACCTGATACCACATAAACCAAATTATGGAGGCAAAAGTCGAACCTAAGTCATACAAAACACAAAGTCTTTCTTTTACCACTTCATATGAATTGCCTGACAAAACTTTAAATTTTCCTTTTATGAAAATACTTTAATATTAAAATATGATTTTTTTTATGTTACTAAAGAGGGTAATTAATATTAGTCATATTGAAAAACATAAGCATTGGATACTGAAACACCAAAGTAATTTTGGTGGTATTTCTAATACAAAGATAAATTGATGATGGACTTAGATATAGACTTAATTCGTAGTATATTTTAAAATCAACTAGCTATGTGGTTACAGTTCCATCAACTCCTCAATTATTTTGTTTTAGTAAAACTTTTATTTATTTTATAGACATAATTACATACTAGTAAAAGAGTCAGTGTTTTGCGGCGGGAACACAAGAGGGATTTGGTTGGTATGGAGTTAGTAATAGTTGACAAAAACAAATAAAATAGAATAAAAAGAGTTAATAATTTAGAGGTGTAAACCTTGTCAAGAGACATTCACGACCCATAAAAAAATACATATGGGAAGTTGATGCATATTTTAAAAATATACGTATGCATATACGCAGCCATATTGCCCATGTAGAAAGTTTGCTCCGATAACACTTGGTCATATAATGCTATCACTATTTTACTAATTTACAAAATCTAAGTGAAGTCTCGAACGCTCGTTAACATCTTTTAAGTATTCTAGAACAACTTCGTTCGAAGCCAATTTGTTTTTCAAGTCCCCCCTACACAAAAGCGACCTAAAAACCATAAAAAAGTTAGTTACAGTTGCGTAAAAACTAATTATACGAGATTATAAAACTTAAACAAAAACAAAAACAAAAAGAAAATAAATGAAGAATCTATGTAATAAGTGGTTTCTAAAAATAAGCCTAAATATTTAACCACCGTTTTAAGCACAAAAGAACAAAATAGCTAAAACGCTAATTACAATTGGATATGAATAATTGAAGTGGTGGATGAGTAAACAACCAACTTACATTTTGACAAGTAAGTAGCCTCAAATATACTCTGCAACGATGGACGCCGTGATTTTGACCTTGAAATAGATCCGGGTCTCATATCCAAACTACCCCTAGTCCAGTCTAACGTTTGCACCATTTCCTTTTGCCTGTTTTAACAAGTCAGACCCATAATCAACAGAATTCAAACGTGACTCGTTAACAAACTCAACGCGCTCTGGAGATAAGCCATTTGACCCGTACCCGTGAAATCGCATGTTCCGTAAAATCTGTTTCAAATAGTTGAAGCACCAAATTAGCCTTTACTTCTTGCAATCATAATTAAACTAACCTTTTGATAAAAATACCCTTGTATCAAGTTGACATGTATTGACTGTAGTCAGCCCGTGTACCAGTAGTGAATGAAAGGGTAATTGTTCGTATAGACGATGGTTGGCCCAAATGGGATATAAATTTTCAGTGAATCTAACTTGATATGTAGAGAAAAATGTTACCCATAGTCTTCTATGTAAGGGGACGGAAGCTACTCGTCACTAGTTGGTATCATTTGTGTACAAACCTGAACCAATTCAACATATCATATAAGTTTAAAAACACTAATTTTTAGATATCAGTAAATTTAGAAATCATCAAACATGTCATAAAAAATAAAAATAAAAGTTAAAAAACATCAAATAGAAGCAGCTAGTTTATTAAACTTACTTGTCAAATATGGTCAACTTTTCCCACTTGCGCGGTCTTGGGATTAAGATACTCATCGTCACTAAGCTCACTGAATGAAGATACGAGCATGTGCCTCACAAAGAATAAATAAAATAATTAAAAATGGGCAAAATTAACTCAAAATGACCCCTATTCAACTTTGGCCCAAATGACTTTTGTAACCCGAACAAAAAATATCTCAATCTTTTGACATGTTTGTGTTGATAGTTGTATCCTTAACATCCCTCAATAAATGTTCCATTCCTGCTAATAGTTGAATCCTATAACAATTCTTGAAAGATTAGGCCTTCATCATTAGTTTAACTTTTGAAGTCAAAATACAGTTAATGGCAATGTTGATAAACGATACAATTATTATTTTTAAACATCAACTTTTTTTATGATTATATTAATATTGAAAATTTTTAAGCTTAAAGAAAAAAGCAGAGTTAACATCATATGCAGAAATAGAGATTATAGTTTTAGCATAGATTATATGAATGTTACTAAAAGTATGTTTGTTTTTCTATTTTTATAATTAATATCAAGCTAATATAACGAATATACTGTGACGCAATATACTTGATTGTTTGTAATTCTTGCAAGATTCTTAAGATGAAAAATATGCATAAAATGATTCAAAGTATACTACCATCTGGAACACTAAAAATCTTTCAATCCACTTGCTCTATCATACCTACATGTAGAATGGAAATTAACCTATTGATGCACCATCTTTGACAAATGATGTTGGGTTCTATCCAGAAGTAAGTTAGATGACTATTTTAGTAGTATCTCTGACACTTTTGGGAGTGGAATTTTTAAATAAGACCTCTTTTGTTTTAATTTAATTCACAGGTAAGGGTAAAAAAATAAGTGTACCCCTAGATATATAATACATAACTAATTTTTAAGTAAAAAAATCGTATAAGCGCTAATATTCAATACATATAAGATATATAGCCATACTACGTATCATAGCTAAAACAAAACAGAGAACACTTTCAAATTTCTTAAACTTGAATATTAGCACAAATAACGTTAAAGCATTACATAATGAAGTTGTATACCTTATAAAAATAAAGAAATACCTCTTTGTACAACTTGTGGAAGCTCAGAAATTGAAGATACATCCACGCTCAAAACACCTACAAAATCATTATTATAATAAAAATAGAACCATTTAGAGCAAATGGATGTAAACACATTGGGGTTGAATGAGTAAAAGTTGGTTTTACTCTAATAATTATGAAACTGTGTAAATTAAAGTAAGTGGCAATAACATAGGACCGAGATAGCCTAAATTAGTAAACAACACATCTAGACCGGAATAATTACAAAGATCAAGTTCAACTGATATTTTAGAGTTTTAATTGAACAAAATCACTCCTGAGTCGTGAATAAGAATTAAACTTACGCGTTTTTGCCACAAACACAGATACGAAAACATAATAACATTCGGTTGACCTGATTACGAATTTTAAATGAAACCTAACTCACTTTCTTCCCGCGGAACCACAGAGCCTGCAAATTGTATGAACATGATGAAATTGAAGCCAACGTTGTTTTTTAACATAATCAATTATGTAAACAGACATGAAACCTTGATCATTCAAATTCAAACCCATGTGACTGCATAGACGTTATAATAATCTAGATTATTATAAAAGAAGTGCACGAAACATCACATTAATATCATATTCAAAATAGATTAAACAACGTTATTCATACTATCGATTAGAAATAATATTAAAATTTCAAAAAATAATTATAAAAAAGTAACATTAATACATGCTTTGAGAGGCTAATAACGTACCAAAGGTACTTCATCCAACATTTCCACAACATTCTAATTTCAATCCAACATTTAAACTAATCACCTGAGAACCAAATTATCATCTTGAGTCATCTCAATCTACAACAGAATATGCAGATACACACATTACAAGTTGAACCAATACCGAATTCAATAATATAATAAATATACCCTTTACACTCAGACATGGTGGGGAGACCTTGATAGCAACAATACAATCGATGCAGGGTGGGTTCTCGCGTCTCAACATCACAACGATTTAGGATTTGTCTGTGGTCAGAGATTAGGGCTTAAAGTAGACTTCAATTGAAACGAGCAGGGGATTCAATCCGTCATCATGTATTTTGATTGCACAATAAAGTTCTTCATTCAATGGATTAGGTATTATGATTGCACCATAATCGCTCAATTCAATTGATTTCAATTGAATGATGTCTGAGATGAGATGATTCTAATTCCATATTAATTGCAATTTAGCATCGCCGCTGGGGATTGGGAATTAATGTGGGCTGAGAATAATTGTTGCCAAGAAACAATGATCCCAAGCCCCAAGCTTTTCACCCCGCTTACAACGTCAGTAACATCCAACACAAGGTCCGCGTTCTCGATGGCGTGAAAGTTTCTTACTCCTCTTGGGTAAAGCTCTTTCAACTCCATGCTAGAGGGTACGATGTTCTTAATCACATCGACGGTTCGCCAGCCCCTGAGACAACAAACGCCGACTATCCCTCCTGGATGAAGATCGATGCGGTGGTCCTTCAATGGATTTACGGGACCCTCTCTGACGACCTACTTGTTCAGGTCCTTGAAAACGACTCCGCCGCCCTCGAGGCTTGGAATTGTGTGAAAGGAATCTTCCTCAACAACAAGGGGTCGCGAGCCGCCGCTTTGGAACACGATTTCGCGAACTTGTCTCTCAAAGCAATGTCGTCTCTAGAAGCCTACTACCAACGTCTTAAGGAATTAGCCGATCAACTCGGTGATGTTGATCACCCGGTGAGTGAACAACGTCTGGTCTTGCAACTTGTTCGTGGCCTACCGCCTGAGTACGACACGGTGGCGTCGTTCCTTAACCAAACCCTCCCATCATGGGAAAATGCTTGTAGCATGTTGCAACTAGAGATGCAACGCCAACATGCTCGGGAAACCCAAACTCCGACACCCGTTGTCGCGGTTGCTATCAATGACACCCAACCCGCACCTATGCAGCGGGAGAACCCCAACCGTGGGTCTCACTCATCTCACCGTCAGCCCAATAACACAAACAACCGACATGAACAGCCCCGAAATGGGAAGTCCAGCAGTGCTCGTGGATCCGGTCCACCATCTCAGCAGTTCTTGGACCAACCTACTGCTCCACCGTTTTCGGCTCATCCCGGTGCATACCCCTACTGGCCCACTGCACCATATTGGGTCCCACCACCTTGCCTATTTCCAACACAAGTCTGGGCCAGCCATGGCAGCCTAAACAGACTCAGCGCACCACCAATCCAAACCATGCCGGCCCGTCTTCAGCTCAAGTCAATCTGACTGAGTGTAACCCTATGGAACTCACACAACTTGTTGTTGCTTTTCAAGACATTTCAATAGAACAACCGGATGAACCGTGGCACTTAGACTCCGGAGCCACCGCACACGTCACCAATGATCAAGGTAAACTTGAAAATTTTTCCCCATATTCTCCAATAACGTCAATGTTTGTAGGCAATGGAAACAAAATTCCAGTTCTTGGATCAGGAACCGCCACCATCCCAAATTCATCAAAACCGTATATGTTAAAATCGGTTCTTTTTAATCCTAATATTATAAAGAACCTTATTTCGGTCCGACAATTTAATATTGATAATTGGACATCTATTGAATTTGACCCGTTTGGATTTTCTGTGAAGGATTTCAAGGATGGGACGATCCTGAGTCGTCACAATAGTTCGGGTTACCTTTACCCGTTCACCAATAATGCTTCAACCGCCACCGCATGTTTTGCTTCCGCTCAAGAGTCTCCTTCATGGCACAACCAACTTGGACACCCGGGTCAACCCGTCATGGAGTTTCTTCGTTTAAATAAATTTATTGCTTGCAATAAAATGTCATTTCCTTTTATTTGTCATTCTTGTCAATTGTCGAAACATAAACGATTACCGTTTTCGGATTCGATTTCAAATACTTTGGTGCCTTTTGCTATATTACATTGTGATTTGTGGACTTCTCCTATTTTAAGTCATGCAGGATATAAATATTATATGGTTTTGGAGGATGATTTCACACAATATACATGGGTCTATCCGTTAAAATTTAAATCCGAAACATTCACTAAATTTGCTCATTTCCATGCTTTCGTCCAAACACAATTTAATATGAAAATACAATCTTTTCAATGTGACATGGGTGGGGAATTCAATAATCACTCATTTACAAATTTTGCCAACAAAAATGGCATTCAGTTCCGATTATCGTGTCCTCATACGTCTCAACAAAACGGTAAATCCGAAAGAATGATTCGACGTCTAAACGAGATAATGTTCACCCTTTTAACGCATGCTTCTCTCCCTTCCACATTTTGGGTTGAAGCACTTCACACTGCGTCTTATCTGCACAACATCCTACCAACGCCACTTCTTCAAAAACGTTCACCAACATCCGCTCTATATCTTCGTGAACCCTTCTACGATCACATTCGCGTCTTTGGTTGTGCTTGCTACCCCAACACTTCCGCGACACGTTCTCACAAACTCGAACCTCGATCGTCACTTTGTATTTTCCTCGGTTACCCGGTCAACTATCGGGCTACCGATGCTTGGACATTGCCACGGGAAAAACCATTTTCTCTAGGCATGTCATTATTGATGAACAAAACTTCCCGTTCACCAATTCCAACAAACCCGCCCCTGGCCATTCATTCTAGGACCCATCTCCAACATTATTTACTCATCCTGCTTCATTTTCCTTAAGCCCCCCAACCCATCACACTCATACCACTCAACACAATTTGTTCCCCACCTCACAAACCATCTCACCATCCCATATCACCTCATCCACTGCCCCCTCACAATTCCATCCTACTTCTACTCACAATAATTCACCTCTCCATACCAATCACACTTCAAACAATAATCAAATAGAACTCTCATCTATATCTCAACATATAAAACAAAACCTTCCTACGTCCACTTCCACCATATCATCGTCTCAACCACCACCTCCTCCTACTCACCACATGGTCACCCGCTCCCAAACCGGTTCCACAAAACCTCATGTTCCGTTCACTCTCAATGCCACCCATATTTCACCCTTACCCAAATCTCACTTAGCCGCGTTAAACGATCCAAACTGGAATAATTCCATGAAGAATGAACATGAAGCTTTATTGGAAAATAATATGTGGGATTTAGTTATGAGGCCTGCGGATGTACCTATTATTCGATGCATGTGGTTGTTTAAACATAAATACAAATATGATGGTACCCTCGAATGCTATAAAGCTCGCCTCGTTATCAACGGGAAAAGTCAAACAGTGGGAGTTGATTGTGACAAAACATTTAGTCCGGTGGTAAAACCCACAACCATTCGAACAGTTCTTAGTTTGGCCATATCTCAGTAGTGGTCCACACTAGTTAGACGTCAAAAACGCATTTTTACACAGCAATTTAAAGGAAACAGTCTATATGTTCCAACCCCCGGGGTTTGTAGATGCCACAAAACCCAAGTATGTTTGTAAATTGAACAAATCCCTTTATGGTTTGAAACAAGCTCCACGAGCATGGTACCAACGGTTTGCTGGTTTTCTTCGTAAGTGTGGTTTCAAAAGTAGTGTGTGCGATACGTCCTTATTTATCTACAAACATGGAAACCAAATGGCGTATCTTCTATTGTACGTTGATGACATAATCTTAACCGCCTCCAATGACGCGTTGTTGAACCGGATCATCAAGTCTCTGTCATCAGAATTTAGAATGTCTGATCTTGGCTCTTTACACCATTTCCTTGGCATTACTGTTGAGAAAAAGAATAAAGGTTTATTTCTATCCCAAGCCACATATGCTATGGAAATTTTAGAAAGGGCAGAAATGTCAAATTGTAAACCTATTAGCACACCAGTTGAAGTTGGATCTAAGTTAAGTGCTACTAGTGGTCCATCCGTTACTGATCCATCAACGTATCGGATCCTTGCCGGAGCCCTACAATACCTCACATTCACTCGACCCGATCTCGCGTACGCAATTCAACAAATATGTCTCTTCATGCATGATCCTAGGGAACCGCATCTTCAATTACTCAAACGTATACTCCGCTACGTTAAAGGTACCTTACATCTCGGACTTCAAATTTCACCATCAAAGTCCATGAAGCTTACCGCCTATTCCGATGCGGATTGGGGTGGTTGTCCCGACTCTCGTCGGTTAACGTATGGCTATTGTGTATTTCTTGGAAACAACCTAATCTCATGATCTTCAAAGCGCCAACCGACCATCTCCCGATCAAGCGCCGAGGCAGAATATAGAGGAGTGGCTAACACAGTGGCTGAAACAAGTTGGGTCAGAAACCTTTTGCTCGAACTACATACGCCCGTACGTGATGCAACGATTGTTTACTGCGATAACATTTCTGCCGTGTACCTTACCGAAAACCCCGTGCAAAATCAAAGGACTAAACACGTTGAACTTGACATCCACTTTGTCCGAGACAAGGTTAGAATCAGAGATGTACGTGTGTTGCATATTCTCGCCGACTACTAATATGCGGATATCTTTACCAAGGGCCTACCGAAGCAATTAATCACTCGCTTTCGATCTAGTTTACGCCTTCGGTCAACTACGGCTCACACTGCGGGGGAGTGTTAACCGTTAATATATCTATATATTATTGGTTTGTTATATTTTGTATTTATTGTAAATTATCCAATAGTTTGTTATTAGTTTGTTAGGCGACCTATATTCCCTCTTGACTTGTACTATATTTAGAGAAGATTGGGTAGAATAATACTCACCAAACTTTCATAGTCTAATAGAAAGTGCCTGGAGCTTTAATTTGCAATTAATATATAAGCGTCTCATGAGAGAGAAAGAGGGATATGAAAGGGCATATGCATTATAATGTAATACTAGTAGAGTACCCGCGCGATACTGCGGGGGCGACATTTTACAACAACATGCTCGTTTATGTTGCTTCATAAATGAAATTCTGATATATTATAACATAGTACATGAGTTAGCTTTGTTATTCATATAATATTTTTACAAAACATTATTATATAATTATTTTTATTTTACATTTATTACAGTTAAGTTGGTAGCGTCAATGTGGTATATATATTTCCTAAGAATTTATTAAGAAAATTTACGTTAATGCATTGATTAAGAAAATATTGAAAATACACATATTTAAGTTATGAATTGCATAATGTTTTAATTTGTACAAATGATTATTGAGTCAAAGTATATAATACTTAATAGGATTATGATATATATGGTTTATTTGAACCAATTGTCATGCAGACACCCGTTGTTTATTGAGGGATAAGATAAATAACATCAACATGTATTCAAAAAAATTTAAGAATATAAAAACCAAAGGCACAAAACAAATAAAAAGGAATATCTTTACATTTTGATAGATCATTCTTCGTGTAGCACTTCCCGATAGACAACATTTGAGGTGTACACTCCGTCTCTTTCGAAACTTTAGCGGGATGAACTAACACCTTTATATTTTCGCATGATATCACTCTAGACAACGCCACATAAAGTTGCCCATGTGAAAATACAGAATCCGGTAAATAAACACCAATGTGTGGAATTTTTGACCTTGAGGTTTATTTATTGTCATCGAAAAGCAAAGACAAAAGGGAAACTGCTTTCTTGTATGTTCGAATGGGAACTTGTCGTCTTCAGAAAGACTTAGAGGGATTCTTATCAAAAATACTCTCTCCCCACTATGTTGCCCGGCAGCTATTTCCGCGTCAATAGTATTATGGTGGAAACCTTTGCATATCAATCTTGTGCCATTACATAGACCACGTGAAGGATCCATATTCCGTAATAATATTATTGGACATCCAATTTTTAATCGAAGTTTATGAGGTGGCAAACCACTGACATTTAGTGCATTTAAGAACTCGATTGGATAGAGGTGGTGCTTATCGTCCTCGACTTCGTCAAAACTATTATAAACATGTTCCTCCTTCTGAAAATTGTCCAAAATTTGATTGTTAATCTCATCAACACTCTCATTCCTTGTGGATAATATTTCTCTAGATGCTATATAATCTGAAGTGCAAACGTTGTTTTCGATTGATGGAAAGATTGCATTGAACAATTCCTTTATAGAATTTTCTTTGGTAGTGAATGGAATTGTCATGTTATCAGGGATGCGGATAAAGTTTCCTTCGATAGCTTCTTCAGATCCATCACCGACTCTTAAAAGAAAATCAGAAAACCATGAATCATTTAATGCTCTCATATTTATGGTCAACCGCATCTTTTTAGTAACGGACCATAGAGGAGACATTCGAAAACTTGAGTCTACAATTTGTGCTCGAGTGCCACGTTGAACAACCGGCAACACCTGTCTGAAATCACCTCCCATAACCATTATCTTTCCACCAAATGGGAGTCTAACGCCAATGATGTCTTGCAATGTGCGATCGACTGCCTCTATCGCCTGTCGTTTGGCCATAGATGCTTCATCCCATATTATTAGTTTGGCTAACCTAATTAGTTCAGCGGTCCCACCTTGATGGTTGATCTTTCACATCGAATTATTATTAAGATTGATGGGTATTTTGAACCTGGAGTGAGTTGTTCTACCTCCTGGCATATTATTAGCTGCAGCACCTGATGAAGCTATTGCAAGAGCAATAATACCACGTGAATGAACTTGAGCAAGCAAGGCTTTGTACACAAATGTTTTCCCTGTTCCACATGGACCATCTATAAAGAACAAACCCGGACGATCATTATCCACACGTGTCATGATCTCATCATACACGATTTTTTGGTCAAAACTAAGTGAATCTCTGGCAGATAAGTGTTCAGGTTCCACAACTATCTTGTACTCATCTTGTACCTCACGATGCATTGCATATTGCAACTTAACATCTTTTGTAATCTTCGGAAGATCAAATTGATTTATATTTGTACCCATAGATTGTAAAAAACCCCTAATGTTAGCTAGAATCATATCTTGAACTCGATGAATATATACACAATGTAACCGATGATATTCAGACAGTGAATGAAAGTGGTCATTCCATAACTTGCGAACATCTCCAGGTTTACAAAAAATCCATATTGTTGCGAATAACCCTCTAAGAGCTTTAGGAAATTGAAATAGAGAGGCTTCTGTGAGACATTGTGATAAACAATCATCGTTCTCCATTAGGCCTATCTCAAGGGCTGCTCTTCGAAATGTCGGACACTTTACACCATTAACTGTGCAAAGATCTTCAAAAGAGGTAGGCCCTTTGACATTTGACAAAAGTAGGCGTAAGTAGTACCTTTCTCCTTCAGCTAGATTAGCTGAAACAAGACGACCTCTTTGTGGCTTTAATACACGACGATTCCAACGACGTGATCCTGCATTCCATGTGAACTGTTTTGGAAAATCTTTATACAAGTATTTCCTTTCCATTTAATTCAATCTATTTGTCTCAAAAAATGCTGTCAGCATGGTTTTCTTATCTCTTTCCCAATCAACAACTTCAGACATTATATCATCATCTCTAAACCTGACCATCTGCTTATTAGGTAGATGAACTTGCAACGTCAATAGAGCGGGAATGATTTGAGAAAGGGGGAAGGAAAAAATACGCCACATAGCCTCCGGGGGAGATACATAACATGCATCTTGAAATCTCTTGATCTCATTAATAACAACCTCCTGTTCATCTGGATCGATTTGAATAACCTGTTTGTCATGTCCTTTGTAAACATATTTGAACATATACTTCACAGATTTGTACTTGAGCAAGCCTCGACATTCATGTGGCAGTTGAACATCATCAAAAGCATTGGGTTATACGGGACAACCCATCTGTTATCAAGAAATTCTCCTCGTACGTCCACCATTATTCCATTGTTTATTCTTCGATATAATGGATATGCATCCTCTCCTTGTGTTGTTTGGTCATTAAATTGTCTTGGATAGCGGAAACGATAGGATTTTGGGTTCCCTTGCATACAAGGGCAGTCTGGTCATAAATTTCCGCAAGGACCATGCATCATGTGCTTGACAACAAGATTATGCATTATAGGATGTATTCGCACATCAGGAATTTCAGCACACACGAACTTATCATAATGGTCTGGATTATTAATTTTGTCTTGCGGTTACATGATAAGGAGGAAATGTGCATGTGGCAAACCATGTTTTTGAAACTCGATAACATAAATGTATGCCTTAACTTCTTCGAGGAGATGTTTTTTCAAGAGTTGTTCCTTAAGATCCTCAAGTTTAGCACGAAAAACTCTTGAAACAAGATCTGGACGATCTTGTGCGATTTGACCAGGTTTTAAGTTATCACATATCTCAGGCCATTGAGGATTACACGTCATCGTAATGAATAAATCAGGCTTATCGTCATCTTGTACTAAAGTCATAGCATCTAGAAACCGACGTCGCATGTCGCGAGGCCCTCAGATGAAACTTGCTGGCAACACTGATATAATGCTAAATATTTATGTTTCCCGTGTATATTTTAATTAATATTTTAATAGTTTTTGTTCATTTTTAGTCGAGATTTGTATACTACTAACGTTTTTATGTTTCGTAGGTTCCGGGGTTTGATCGTGATGAAAAAGGGCGAAAAACGACCTAAAACGAGCCGAAACGGAGATCCGGAACGCATCAGGAAGGAACCGGACAGAGAACCGGTCAGACCGGGCCGGTCTGACCGCCCCCCATAGAAGAGCACGCTGCGCCGCGCCTAGGGGAAAGGCAAAAAGGCCTAGGCGCGGCGCCTAGGCACAACTGGGCTATAAATAAGTTCGTTTTTGGTTATTGTCGGGCCTGGTTTTCGCTATTTAAACACCTTTAACTTAAACCTGAAAAAGACCCTGAAGCAGCCAGCCGATTTTGGAGTTCTTGGAAGGATATTTTCGAGTTCGTTGGTGATTTTGAAGGCGAGAGAACATCCTGTGAAGAGCTACACGTTCACGTTCGAGTTTACGGGTTTTATCATCTTCGATTCCCCGTTTCTTATAATTTAACCATGTTTTCGTTATTATTTGTTTTGTGCGATTTAGACTTTATGATGCTAGGCTAAATTCCATAGACTGCCTAGGTCGTGATGAACCTTAGTTCGGTTTGATTTTTATTTGGATTTTCGTTTCGTTATGGATATTATGTTCTAAGTAAACGGTTGAGTTTTATTTAGTTGATGTGTATAATTGCTTGGTTTTGTTTACTTGAATTTATTGTTTCACATTGCCCTTGTTGATTGTTTCATAGGATAGGGTTTTGTTAGGTCATTTACTGTGTGTTCTTGACTAGTTGATGATCGATATCGATTAAGATCATAGAAACAATAAAATCAATTAAACAAATAAAAGTGAGCTGCTAGTCTAAAAATCTGTAAAGTGATAGGCTATTAATAGATCTTTGCTTGTCGGGATTGCTAGATTTAGTTCTTCGTAAGGAGTCCGTCTAGATTTAATTGTCAGCTTAGTCTATTAAATTAATTGGGTTTGCTTTGCTATCTTTTGAATTCTGCGCTGTAAGGTAGGTTTTCGTCATAAAAGATACTTAGACATAAGCGATTAAATAACCGTAAGGAAGTTTAATATAAAACTGGTGAGTCTTAAAACTTGTTAGAAATCCATAGGCATCTTCTTGAAGTTCAAGGGTCCTGTTCGGGTTTTCTGTCAAGGGTCTATTTTATGATCCCGGTTCCATAACTTGCGTTTTTTCCATTTAAATTAATAACCGTAACTTTGGGGATTCCGACCTGGGTAGTTAATCTAATCATCTAAATTAATCCAAGTTTTCTAAATCGTTTATTAGTTAAAATTAATTAGGGTTTAAGTTTTATTAGTTAATTAACAAGTAATGATTATGTTTTATTATTATTATAATAATTAGGTTTAGGATTTATTATTATATTAATTAGTTTATTAATAGTTTAATAGTTAAGTAATCATTAGTTAATTATTATTAGAGTTTAATAATTAGTTTAAATCCCCCTCAAATATTATAATTAAATAGTCGTGTCAGTTAGTCGAGTCTAATTAGTTAATTTACGTAATTTAAAGAGTCTCGTGGGTTCGATATCCGGACTTACTTAGCTGTACTAGAGTCGACCGGTTCACTTGCCGGTTAGTAGTTTTAGTTAAGTTAAGAGGATTTATTACTTAGTGTCTAGATTAGTATAATTTTAGTTATTTTTTATTTGACTACTTCAAGCACATCAAACATGATCCATTGTCCGACTCTATTCGGACGAACCTCACCAGCGTGAACACAATCCACAATACTTTGGTACAAATCAGCTCTTATCTTATCCTAGTTTCGTTCACAAAATTGTAAGCGTGACGTCTCAAGCTTTATATAAACATCTACACCAAACTGTTGTAGCAATCTACCACCAAAAAGAAGTACATTTTTAGCTGACCGAATTTGGAACTTGTAACAGTAATACTCTCGCATAGCTACAGTTGTTATACTACCTTGTCTGTTAGCATCTGAATAGATTAGAAAAGGAAATAATTAATTAATTACACGTTAGGGTACTATTTATGATATTCACTTTGAAAACAGAGTTAGATTATTGGTACCTTCTGTCTCTTCATCGATGTTGTCGTGATCATTGAGGACTTCACTGATTAATACACATTGGCGTGGTATGTTAGGATGCCAAACCGACTCACCATTAGGGAAAAATAGAGGATAAGATAATGGATCATAACAACCATAGTACGGCTGAATATTTTGACTATATTTAGACCTGTCGTACACAACAATGCTTCTTTTGTATGCAGTGATATTGTCATTCCCTTCAACCCAAATACCTACAACCTACATAATGTTGTATTATAAATAAGTAAAAAGGTTATTATAAGTTTATTTTAAATACATGAAATAATATAATGTTAACCTCGGATGTGGTTGGTCGGTTGTACACCCTTTGGTCAAGCTCCACTGAAGCATTCAAAATGACGTTGTAGTTGTCAAGAGGTCCAAGTTCAGCAAGACGTCGAAATGTCTTGACATATGGGTTTGTAGAAAGAACACGTGTCAAGATCTTCGTAATATCTCGATCAAGATTTGGCCATTGGAGTCTATGATTTAACTCGGTACAGGATCATAAAAATACAATTGTGAGTACCGAGGTGTTCCATCCCTCGAAACCAACTGGTCGACTTTGTGATATATTCCTTTATGTGCACGATACGTATATACACCGTCTCTCATATTTGCCAATGTACGATCCAGTGTCACACCCATTGAGGCGAAAGAAAAATTCGTGTTATAAGAACGTATGTTTTTCCTAAATATTTCTCCAATTTAATCTTGCGACGTGAAAAGTTGGTATAATTCAATGGGAATTTCTGAATTTGCTAATTTTGTTTTCCCACTCATACAACAAAACGTAGGGAATTCAAATTTAAATCGTTTCGCTCCACAATGAGGGCCTGGACTCCGTTCTTTTAAGATGAGATGCTTTCTCGGAATACCATCATAAACAAAATTATATGGATCTAGTTCTATGTTCTCATCTCGGTGGATGGTTGATCATCGGTTGGTGTTTGTGTAGAAGGACCAACATTTGATAGACGATTTCTATTCACTCTACGTCTATCATAATATCGTATATTGCGCTGTCTCCATTTTTCAGCCGAAGTACTCGACACAGTTTCATGTCTCATTTGAGTGCCATTACATTGTAAAGTTCCTAACGGAATCCTCTCTAGTAATCTATTACCCATTGAAGATAATAACGATTCTCTTTGACTGGCATCGCCATTACAAACTTTAGATGCTTTGATATTCTCTATACGTGAAGCATAATATTGCTTATTATACTCCTTTCGTTTTGCGGCAGAAGTAGATGCAATTGAGGTAGACACATCATTCCGGTCTTTTGGTTCTCCGTTGGTCATTGTGAATTTATGAAATACCTTGCAAATTAAATAATAACGTTCACACTCGATTTTGAAATTATTAAGTTGTGTTAACAACGTAAACCAACATTTCTAAAAAAACACGTTAATAATATATATCATACCTTTGCGGAAATATGAAGAAGCCTCTTGAGATTGAACAAAGATAAAACTTAAAAACTCGAGATAACCAGCCTAAAAGAATAACGAACCAAAATACAAATGTGAATACATATTAAATACATGAATAATATATATATATATATATGCAAGAAAATTCATATATATAAATATATAGCACATTTATAATTGAATAGTTTATATAGAGAACAATAATTTTGTGAAAACTATATAACTGTAACAAACAAAAAAAAGGTCATCCACATTAGAATAAGTTCAAGATTATATGTATTGAGAATTATAGATTGTGCTAAAATTTAGTTATATGCAATTATTTCACTAATCAATAAAATTAATGATTTATATTACTATATATATTTTAATATATATATATATATTTACTATATATATAAAGAAAACCTTTTTTTTGAAAAATTAACTTTTTATGGGTAAATATCATGCTATACAAGTCTAATATTAATAAAAAAATCTATATGATAATACTTTGGAAAATTATAAAATTATGATTAACCGAATTTAATATTATTTATTATAAAAAGTTATTAGAATCCATACCAAGAGTCCAGAATATTAGGCTTAATTTCCGTTGTATTAGTTAATAAGTTTCACATGTAAATGCACATATATTAAGTAACAATAGAAAATACATGTATTTAATTTTATGGAATGCAATGTCGTTTTAGTTTACACAGATGATTGTTTGAGTTACAATTTGTCAGTTGAAATTATATGGATATGTCTAATTATTTGTAACCACCCTCTAACAACTTATATATACATGTGTTTTTGGCAAAGAAAAAGATATAAAAATTCATCAACATCTCTAATCTAGTTAAATGGCTTGTCTTATGGATGAAGAGTAATCAGAGTTTAACTTTTATGGCTTAGCATAACCTAAATATGTTTGTTAACACCAACTGGATGTGTGTATTTTGTTGAAATTTGATAAGTAATAAGATGTTGTAAATCAAATCTTATTATTCATGCAAATTGGATTTTGTTGAAAGTATATCACTTAATGTTGTTCATATTTAAATTTTGACACATTACCGGTAACCTTGTTTCCAAAAAACATTTCTTTTGTTCTCATTGTGTATAGATATTGTCTTTAGGCACTTTAGTTATTGTAGTTAATAAACATTACATTTACTTTGCAAAAAAAATAATAATTATTAATTATAAAGTATCAAATAATTTTAAATACCAGATAACTTTGTATATTGATATGTTTCAGGTTAGTATTTGGTGATTCAATTGCAATTGAAGAATTTATCAATCAAAACTAACTCACTAACTCACTCACATTGTAATTATATATAATGATTCAGGAAGAAAAAGGTTTGGCTGAATCAAAGGCAAATTCCTTCGTCGTCGATATTTGGTACATTTACACTTTCATTATTTCATTTTATTTAAGGAAATCCATTCATTCATTCATTCATTCATTGTTTTTACATTTTTTTAGGTACTTGAACAACAAATAGAAGTAAATATAATACTTGTTTATTGATTCTAACCCACTGTCGGTTGTTATTAATAAAAATGAAACAAAAAGCTGTAAATTAAGCACACAAGTAGAGAAAAGCAAAGCACAATATCCAAGGTGTAGTAAACTAAATTGTGAAGTCAACAAAGAAATATAAACAACAAAAGTAACACATAGATAATAAGGTCTTAATTAAAATAAAATGGGAAGTAAGCGAAAGAGAATAAATGCTTGTCCAACACGAACACGGACTATAAGAAGGACCCAACATCTTAATATCACGCGCCTCAGGCATGTTTGGTTCATAATCGATCGTAGTTAAATTCGTTGACCTTAAAATATTCCCTATAAATAATAAAAAAATAAAACGTGTCAGCTTACAAATAAAATTGGCACAATTAACATAGATAATTAAAAAAAACATTAAAATGTATAACTTACTATCTCGCAAACGAATCAGCTTGACCCGTGACACGTACACAATAGATTTATTTAACATTGCTCGAAAAGTTTTTATAATATTGATTTGCGTTGTGTCATCTAAATATAGTTGTACTACGTGGCCGCTGTAACATATAATAATAGATTAGAAACCAAAAAAATAGTGTAAATATAAAACAAAAAACATATTATTTTTTTACGAATAATAACTTCCGTTACATCTTGAAGAAACACACTAAAACAATAAGTCCCGCACGATCGCGAATCCATGATAATTTTTCCAACGACAGCTACAACCAATATAAAAAATCTTTATACTATGTATATAGTAAAATTAGCGTATAAAAGAAGGAAGTATGTAAGAACTCTGATTATACGTACCGGTAATTATTTTTTCGTATCTCTGTCGTGCGCAAGAGTTTTTATAGTAGGCACTAATGGGTACAAACGGAACCCTCATGGAACATGGCTTGAAAATTTAATAAGTTTAGTGTGTTCGTTAAATACAATCTTAAAATCACCGCCAAGCAAGAGATGGTTTTCATGTTTTGGCCACTCTATGTATTCAAAACTCTCAATTTGGAAAGATATAGCACGAACACGTTGCCCACTCTATTCATGTCATTGTAAAGTGCATTAAAGGTGCCGGTACGAATGCAGCTATATGATGTCTCTAAAAAAGAAAAATATATTTAGTATCCAAAATAGAGTTTTATTGCGTGACTGTAGATGAAAAATGATCTTACAGCTTGGTCGAGAAAAACAATCAACAACTTGTTTTCGCGGATTATAGGCAAAATGAAATTGACCCAACCAAAAGCCACGGTATACCAAACTACGTATTGTGTGAGTGATGAACAAGAGTCAACAATAGAATGCACATTCATGATCAATTAAACCTTCAAAACAAAGGTGTAATACTTTTATATTAAAATAGAAAGGAATTTCAAAAGAGTATAACAATAAATATGAAGATTTCTTGCATATTTAACAATAAAACATACATAAACACATATAATAAATGTAATATATAATAAAAAAACCTTTATTGAATTTTAAAAAATGAGTTTTTTGGTTGTCTATATTATATATGCATATATATAGTAAAGATATATATATATATATATTTATACACACACTATATATATACTATATATAATATAGCAAAGAATTAAGACACTAAATTTTTAAGTAATTTACTGTAACATCTCGGATTTTTCAAACCCGTTTTCGTTAACATCTAACCCGACTCGGAAATATTTTAGTTCCTTAATATTAATCAAAATCAAATATTTATAAGTAAATAAGTTTCTAATATTCATTTTATACCCTTAAAGTTCTTAAAGTTATTTATTCTTGGTTTAAACTTTAAAATAGTCAATAATTGAACATTTCAGAAAGTTTAGGGACCATTATTGCCAAAAAAAAACCAAAGTTCCTTCCTTGTCTAGCCGAAGCGCCGCGCGGGGAGCCTCTCCACCCCCGTCACGCACCGCCTCCACACCACTGGTCAGATCGTTTAACTTTATTTCGTTTCCTAACTCGTTTAAGGCATAAAATCGTTTATTTTAGGCATGTTTGAGTGAATTAAGGTCCGTGTAAACATCCAGTAACTAAACTACAAGTGCTAATTCGTTTATTACTGCCCAATACCAGATCTTTATGTATAAATCGCTGATTATTTCCTTAAAACGTGTTTTACTTGCTTAAACGGGCCAAAAAGCCCATAATTAGTTCGTGTTATGTATTCTTATATAAACAAGCCCCATTCATCTGCTGTAAACTTTAATCTAACCCTAAATAACATCCCATAGCCGTCACCTACCTCTGTTCATCCTCCAACCCTTCGGTTTTTGCATCTTCGTTAAAGATTCAAGACTTGTTCGTTGACTTTGCTTGCTTTAGGATCTTTGACTTCCGTTTCTCGTCAATCCTTTCACTTTCTGGGTAAGTTGTAAACTGTAGAATTGTTCATACACACTCCTTAGTCAATATCCTTCAATCAATTTCTGAGATTGAAGGGTATTGACTGGTCAATTGCTTTAAAAACCCGATCAAGGGTAAAACAGTCAACAAGTTTGACTTTTCGCTTTCTCATGCTTCTGGTCAGATTCAACGTTCAGTACAGAAGACTTTTCTTCTCATAATTAAATTTTAAGGGTTCTGACCAAAATCCGACTCCCGACCCGAATTTCGGGTTCTGGTCAGACTCGACTCGTTTTAAACATTAAAATCAACATAACTAGAGTTCTACCCATCCTTTTGGATTGATTCAGCGGCATTAAGTTCGTTTTTACTTATAGTTTCATATCACAAAGTTTTAGATGCTTATAAGTAATCTCATTGGACGCGTATTGGACGGCTCGCTTAAATCATTAGTTCGTTGTCGAATTTATTAATCACTTGCCTTCCGTCTAAGGTGAGTACCACATTCCCCTATTTTACTTGTTTTCCAAGTTTTGGGAACATATGCGTAAATTATATTTCTCATATATACTTATACTCAAAACTGCAACTTTGTCTTATGGTTAACAACTTATACTTACTTGTTTATGTGCTTATTTGCTTTGTATGCTTCCGCATTCGGAGAGGTCCAACATAATCTCATTCTAGTATGATCTTACGCCAGTCGTTATAGCTTTGTGCTTCTCGACATCTCAGTTAAACTTGCTTATTTGGTTAATTTGTATACTTATATGACTTGTTGCAAATACTTATTTTCTATATGAACATTTAAACTGGTGTGTTGCTCACTCAACCTTGTGTTGACAAAACCATTCTTTTTTTAACGCATATGCAGGTTATCGTTGATATTCAAGCTGGTTTGGAAGAAAAACTTAGGATTGCACGCTAGAGAGAATAAACAAGATTATAGACTTTGATATATTTGTATTGTTTTATTTATTTGATATATGGATTTTGTATTTGATGTTTTTTGATTATTTAATTAACTTAATAAATATTGTCACATTTAATATTGCATGATAGTAACTTTTGAAAAGCTGGTGAACAATCAGTTCGCCCCGGCATTTCCGCCGTAGGTTGGGGTGTGACAGATTGGTATCAGAGCCGAATGTTGAAGATAGGTTGTTAGAAATTGCCTTACACATATGTTTAGGGACCCTATACGTGCCTATCTGTTTACCTTTATGTTTTCAAATTAAATTGTTTACAATTTTCTTAGATAATTATTATTTACTATCTATTGTATTCTTATGCACACACACACAAACTCCGAGGCTATGCCTCAACATTCAAAGAAAACTTTTCAAAAAGTAGATTGCTTTTATTTTCGGGAAATTCCTTAAGAATTCCCACCTGTTGTTTTTACTCGCACACCTTAAGGCTATGTTATATGGCATGTCCCTATGATGAATGAAAGGGAAGAGAAACTGTGACTTGGGCACTGACAAAACGGTTCCAAGAACCAAAGTTAAGACGCTATTCCTTACATGGGTGATAACCTGACCACAGTACTCAACCCTATGGACCCGATCGAGACCCATAAATGCCATATGACCGACACCTTAGGCTGATTTTTAAACCGAATTCACGGTGGTTCGTGGCTAAACTCGGTTTTTCCGATTATTGTGTTATGTTATTTAAATGGTTAGTTGGGAGAAAAATCCATGGAACCCATGGGCACTCCTACTATCCATTTCTCAACTTGTTTTCGTGTTTTTGTTAGAGTATTCAAAGTGGTGGTTCACAAGATACTCCGATTACCCATATTTATTTCGATAGTTCGTTATTTAGTTTGGTCAGTTAAAACGCCGTATAACGCTCATTGGGCCGACAAACTTCATTGCATTGTTAATGCGTTAATTAGTTGGGACAATCAAATTGCCATGTAACGCTCATGGCTGTCCAACTCAGCTGTTTTTCGTTAGTTCGTTGGGCCATTCAAATTGCCATGGAAAGCTCATGGGAGGCCAACATCCACAATTTATATTTCGTTAGTTTATTGTAGACTTAATCAAACCTAAATTTTATACTGACTTAACTCCTTATGTAGTCATCACACATTAATCTTATTGACTACATCATTAATAAATATTTACGCAATGTACCCCACTCATCTTATAAACTTTTACTTTTGATTCTCACGACGCAATTCCCTTTACTTCTCAAGGCATTGTTATTATAACTTACCTACATACTTAGATATTTTATTATCCTAATGTTTTCTCAACCCATCCTTCATCTTATAAATCTCTATTTTGGTTCTCGTAAAATGTCTTCTCAAAGAAATTATTGTAATCAACGCCATTCACCTACTTCTCGTGATTGTTGTTCGACTACTAGAATCACCAAGGAGTGCTACTGTATGCTAACAATCGACCACCCGCCAATCTCGACAAAACTAAAATACGTCGATCAAGAAATCTTATACTAGCTCATATCCATATTATTTTAAATTGAATTTTCTTATTTATATCCACATCCCCAACTATAAATTTCTAAGTACATTTAAATCCTTATCCTCTACTTTAAACTATAAATAATTTATTATCTCTTGTTTTCCTCAATATCATGATGGTTTTCACAACTTATTTTTCCACTTTATAAATCTTCATTATTAAAATTCAGTTATTGTAAATTTTATTATTAAACTAAATTATGTATTCTCTAAATTTAATTTCTATTTCTAAAAAAAAAATTTCATTAATTTAACTTTTATTATTAAATTGACTTTTTGAACCTTCATCGTAAATATTTCAACTCTCTACTTTGAATTTTTGGAAATTTTGAATCTTCACTAGTACTAATACATATACATATACACATCCTTATTATCTCATATCAACTCATTCCCACAACTTACCCATCATTTCATTAAAATTTCATCCTTGGTTCAACTTTCTAAATGATAAATTTGAACGTTTTAAATGATAAATTTGTAGTTGTTAGAATAGTCATGGTGGTTCATGCATTTCTAGCCACACATTTATCTCAATATATTATATTCTTCACTTTAATTTAAAATTTATTATTTACTCAAATTTCCATTATTGGTGATTCAAATTACTTACTCCCTAATATTTATAACGATTTTGTGAAAAGGAAAAATCCACGAATTCCCAAAATTTAATCTAATTTATCAATTACCTACCTTATATTTAATATAATTTTAACGATTTAATTTGAAGAGGATTATCTCGCTGATTCGGGAATATCCGCTTCCCAGTTTAATCTATTAACAATTTAATTCAAATACGTATATTTTTGCATTATAATTAGTATTTAAATTATTAATTATTAACTATTATAATATTATAGAACATCTTAAACGAATTAATCTAATCTCAAAATCACCAACTTGAAAAGCTATAAATTTATAAATTAATTCTTCTTTAAATCTCATAAATTCTCAACTAACTAAACTTGACACACCAAAATCGTCGTTTAAAACTTATACTCTCGATCTTAAGAAATGTTATAAATTAAACGTTTGCGTAATCCATCCCCTTAATAAAATTCCTTTATTGAAGATTAATCAATTAGGATCTTGTATCTCCATCTCATTTCCTTTATTCTCGATTATCTTAAATAACACCAAAATCACCAAATCTATTTTCTTCAATTTACAAAATTTTACTTTTAAAAGAAAAAAGAGGCTTTCGAAATCTTACGATTTTATTGATTCAACTAGAACATTTACTAATTATCATTTGAAATTATATTTAAAATTATCAAGAAAATTGTTTTCCCTTAAAAATTTTATTTCAAAACGTTTGTTTCTTACAAAATGATGATTTTAATGTTTTATAACCCATATGATGGAACGAATTATGCGGACCATCCGACGATAAGACTAATTATGGTCCGGAACATAATTATTAAAAGTCCTCGCATGGAAATCATAATGCGTACAGTTATGTGTCATGATCTAAAACTTAAGGTAGCTTGGGTAACGGTAACGAATGATGAGATGATAAGGACATGGTGGATACGCCGCCGGTACATCCTATATATAAGTGCCCTTATCGGATTGCCATTTGAAGCGTTGCTTCGGTATTGGAAGTTCTATGTTATGATATTTCCTTAAAAAGTTTAAATTGTTTTCAAAACAATAATTTTTTTTTGTTTTCCTTAATTTCGGGACGAAATTCCCTAAACAAGGGGAGACTGTAACATCTCGGATTTTTCAAACCCGTATTCGTTAACATTTAACCCGACTCGGAAATATTTTAGTTCCTTAATATTAATCAAAATCAAATATTTATAAGTAAATAAGTTTCTAATATTCATTTTATACCTTAAAGTTCTTAAAGTTATTTATTCTTGGTTTAAACTTTAAAATAGTCAATAATTGAACATTTCAGAAAGCTTAGGGACCATTATTGCCAAAAAAAAACCAAAGTTCCTTCCTTGTCTAGCCGGAGCGCGCTGCGGGGAGCCTCTCCACCCCCGTCACGCACCGCCTCCACACCACTGGTCAGATCGTTTAACTTTATTTCGTTTCCTAACTCGTTTAAGGCATAAAATCGTTTATTTTAGGCATGTTTGAGTGAATTAAGGTCCGAGTAAACATCCTGTAACTAAACTACAAGTGCTAATTCGTTTCTTACTACCCAAGACCAGATCTTTATGTATAAATCGTTGATTATTTCCTTAAAACGTGTTTTACTTGCTTAAACGGGCCAAAAAGCCCATAATTAGTTCGTGTTATGTATTCTTATATAAACAAGCCCCATTCATCTGCTGTAAACTTTAATCTAACCCTAAATAACATACTATAGCCATCACCTACCTCTGTTCATCCTCCAACCTTTCGGTTTTTGCATCTTCGTTAAAGATTCAAGACTTGTTCGTTGACTTTGTTTGCTTTAGGATCTTTGACTTCCGTTTCTCGTCAATCCTTTCACTTTCTGGGTAAGTTGTAAACTATAGAATTGTTCTTACACACTCCTTAGTCAATATCCTTCAATCAATTTCTGAGATTGAATGGTATTGACTGGTCAATTGCTTTAAAAACCCGATCAAGGGTAAAACAGTCAACAAGTTTGACTTTTCGTTTTCTCATGCTTCTGGTAGATT
>NW_027503067.1:0-36787 GCF_021521415.1 Bidens hawaiensis | reverse complement strand
TCTCTCAAGGTTACTATCATGCACAATATAAGTTTCAATATCTATTTAATAATTTCAAATAATTCGAGTATAAAAATACAACTTATTAAACAAACAACAATTACAAATTAAATTCTTGATCCTATCATTTCTAACTTAAATTCTTCACTAAGTATTCACCAACCTGCATTAAATATCTACGATAACCTGCATATACGTTTAAAATAGAATTTTGTCAACAACACATGTTGAGTGAGCAACACACCAGTTTAGTTGTACATATAGTATATAACAAAATATGTAGCTGCAACAAGTCATATGAGAATAACAAATTAACCAAATGAGCAAATATAACTGAGATGTCGAGAAGCACAAAGGCTATAACGGCTGGCGTATGATCATACTATTATGAGATTATGTTGGGCCTCTCCGAATGCGGTTCACGTAAAGCATGTAAGCACATAAATAAGTAAGGTATAAGTTGTTAACACATAAGACAATAGTTGCAGTTTTGTGTATGAGTATATATGAGAAATATAATTTACGCATATGTCCCTAAAACGTGAGAGAAAACAAGTAAAATATGGGAATGTGGTACTCATCTCAATTGACGAACAAAGTGACATAGAATATGACGATACATGGAAATCACGCGTTGACGATAAAGCCTAATAAGGAAAAATATAATATGAAGATACTAAGTTAGGGAACTAGATCGATTAAGAAAGCTCGATAATTATAATCATTTTTAAGTTACTATCATACCCCTTTCTACTCATAGTTAATATACTAGTGATATATAAAAACATTATATGAAACATTACTAATTTGTTAAATCATAAACAAGGTAGATTATACTACTTTATTATATTAAAGTATTCTATCTTTTAAAAAAAATATTATTGGGTTATTAATCTGTTTTAAAAAAAATATATATTATAATATTTAATATAATGTTTTATTATAAAATTATTTCGTATATGAGTAAAATACATCTTTTAAAACTACTTAATTTGGTAAAATATATAAGTATAAAACTTTTCCTTTTAAATATAAATTAAATCCAAAGTATTAATTTACGTGGTAGTAATTATACATATCTATACATATACATATATACATGAACGATTCTTTAATGCGGGAAAATCATAAAATTATAATCGGTTTTATAACATATTGTTTATTTATTAGTTATTATATATATATATATATTATTTATTTAAATTAAATAGCTTAAAAGGAAGAAAATAGCAAAAATAAACAGAAAATGGGATTGCAGGGACTTGAACTCGCGACCTGCCCCCCACACCCCATGTGTTTAACCAGCAGACTCCCAAGAAACGTTCAACATGAGTTAACAACCTTTGTTTATAAACAGACGCTATTTAAACAAAATCAAGAACAAACCCTAACCATTTCAATTGATTGAATCAGATATCTATACACGTTTAAGCCTTAGGGCTTTTGATCAGCACGATATCACGATCATAATGATTTAAACAATTACCTCGTTAACGTTCTGCAATAAGTGAAATAATGAAGAACAGGTTCGGCGTAAAAGACGACGAAGAACACGATTTGAACTGCGATAATATTTAAATTGAAGTGAGGGTAAATGACGGCTAGGGTTCAGGGATTGTGTGTACGCGTTTAATTGAATTCGTTTGAACGATTATAAGTATTATGAATTAACTTTATGGTCGGCCACGTAAATAAAGAAATCACGAATCGTTTAATATCGAATTAACATAATTTAACCGTCGATTAGGACGCATATGGTATGTATAACATATAATTTGATTTGATTTCCATGATTGAGGCGAGAATTTTGGTCCACGCATGTTAAACGGGTCACGGGTAAGAGGTTACGGATCATGGGTACGTGTTTGGACCTGAAAATGGGTTTGGGTTTTTATAATAATATACTTATAACATGTTTTTGCAAACTAGGCCCTTAACTTCTTGTGTGAATGCAGAGTGGGTTAAAACTTATGCTTATGGTGTAAATTGTTTATAATTGAAAATTCTTTTAGAGAATTTATTAAATATAATAAATAATGATTATAAATGATTATTAACTCATAAACGAAATGTTTTGTCGATTAAAATTTCCCGTAAACGAATACGGGTTGGATAATGGAAATTATATAATATTCGGAAAACCCGAGTTGTTACACTAATTTTAGCGTATATTTATTTGACTACTTTTAGCACATCCTTATCCACACTCCTTTTTAGAATCTTAGTGGATGGAGATGTAGATATCACGAATGGAATTTTCACACGGGGTTTTTATTCACAACATCCTTTCTTTCTTGATAGAATTGTTTAGGACATGAATAGAACAAATGTCATTCCTCATGGAAACAAAAACGTTTCCTCCTATCAACAAGTTTGTTAACAGGAAGAACATGATTTTCTTCTCTCTCCCTTTCTGCCTTGAGTCTATAAAACTCATCATTAGATTGCTTTCTAAAGATGGCCTCTTTTTCTTCCTCATAAGTCTAACCTTTAACAAAAGCAATCTTTTGAAAACCAACATTTGGTTTACAGGCTCTTTGTATCCCTCTTTGAAACCAATATATTTTCTTTTGTAATAAAAACTAGTTTTAGCAAATTTAGAATTCTGATTATTAGTTTTAGTACATGATTGAGTTTCAGATCTGGTTTTAACATTTTGATTACCAGATATATCACTTGTTTCAGATTTTACTTCAGAAAACACAAATTCAGCAACTTTCTTACCCACTTTGCTATCACATTCAGAGCTATTGAAAGACTTAACAGATTGCTCATCACATGAAAGAGATGATGAAACATAATGATGTGGTTAACCAGTAACTACATTCATCGAATTGAGAAACCCTTCAGTTTCTTTTGGAACATAAGAGCTCCAAATAGGTGGCGGTACGACATGATATTTCGGATCACCCTTTTTGTCCTCAACAGAATCCTTTGGGACAATGTGATCAAGAACATATGATGAGGGGTAATAGCTTTTAAGTTTAGTGTCAACTCTTGCAGTTTTAATTTTAATCAATTGAAGTTCCTTTTTTTGTTCCGCTTTCTCATCAACATGCCTATTAATAGCAATATGTTTATCATTAACTATGTGAGTTACAATAGAAATCATTTACTAATCTTGTAGGATTTTCACCCACAAGCTTTTCTCACATTTTTTGAAGTTTATCAAAAGCTTATTTAATGCTTTTATAATCTTGAAACATGTTATTGTAATCTGTTTTAGTGAGTTAATCACAAAATCTTTTTCAACGCATGATTCACAAAAGTGTTCAACATTAGTAGAGAATTTTACTTGTCCAGCCATGAAAGAGCAGACACAACTTCAACATCTTTAATATCAACTGTCGCTGAACTCCTTCAGCTGGAAAAGTTTCATCACTCATTTCTTCAAACTTTTCAGCTACTACATGAACTTCATTAGTTGCTACACTCTTATCTTCTTCATCATCAATTCCAAACTCAATCTTTCCATGAGGCACTTCCTCGCCATTGAACCATCCTGCAAAACTTTCAAACACATCAGGTGGCAAAAATGATTTAAAGAATTCATTTGGAATCGAATCAAAACTCTTTGGAGATTTTGTCCCCTCAGGATCACTTGTAATCTCCTCAATGTTGTTCTCTTGTTGATCATCAACCTTAGACTTGTTAGCATCAGTCATATCAGCAACAATATCTTTAGTTTCCATCTCTTTCTCAGCTTCACCTGCAACATATACATGTTCTCTAGCTTCCTTATCAATCACCTCAGCAACATTTTCTCGATGAACAATAAAATTCCAGTTAAAACCCTCATCTAGTTATGCATGACATGCTTTTATGATGATGCTTCATTCTTCTTTGATTATTCAGCTGGTGTAGGAGAACTTTAATGATAGATGGCTTGCCGGTTGTAATCCCTACCAAAAGGATTAGGACTAGCATCTCCAACTTCTTGATTAGTGCATTCCCTCTTGAAGTGACCTTTTTCTTTGCATCGAAAACATAGGAACTTTGACTTGTCAAATATGAATTTTGAAGCTATCCCATCAAGGCAGTTCTTACCAGTAATCTCTCTGAACCTTTGAGCCCTTGTCACAACACTCACCATACACCAACGAATATCTAGCATCTCCATTTCCTCAATATCAATCTGATCATAATCCTCCTTTGTCATGTTGTAATTTTCAATACGTCCAGCAATCAAACACTTATACTACTCAAAGACGGATCCTATGAAATCCATTTGTACTTGAACCTTTTCGACTGTCAGTCCATTGTTGTTCTTGATATTAGCAGCAATGTTTCATTGAACAACATCAGATGATGGACTTGCTAGTTTTGAGGATTGTTCAGGAGTAGAGTGGGTTAAATTAGTTCCAGTGTAGGTGCTTGTGTAGTCTGGTATGTTAGATGGTTGATACTAATTTGCTTGTGAACTACCGCCACTAGTACTATTCGTGAAAAAAGCAGTTTGAATATTAGGGAAAGGTGCAATAACCGATTGTGATGAGTTAAAGTATAACCCGATGTCTTGAATTACTGATGTATTCTTCATATACTGTTCTTATGGATCTCAAGTTCATGTGCTTCCAACTTTTCAATAAATCGGGCTAAAGTCAATCTTGCATAAGCAATCTGGATTGATTGTTGTATCATAGTGAAAGTTGCCCAATCATCAGATAAAGAGTCAGCAAGCTTTTTAATGTATTCATACTCTTCCTTATCAATTCCTAATCTTAATTAACAAGATGACAGTATCTCTCAATCAATTCAGGCATAGGTTCACCTTTGACAATGGTAAATATGTTAAACTCTTTCCTCAACAGAGCCATTTTAGATTTTCCCATGTCAGGATTTCCTCTGTATTTATTAAGCAACGCTTCCTAGAATGAGTGGCATGATCCATTATGTTGTAATAATTGGAATATCTCAGACTTGATCGATTGTTGAAACAAATACATCATCTTCTTTTCACGAATAAATATTTCTTTCTCAGCCTCAAGAATTTGAGATAGCCGGTGACTAGTACCATTCTTGTTTCTTGGAATAATGTATTCCACCTCAACCGCTTCCCAAGCCTCATAATAATTCACAGCTTGAACATAGGTCTCGAACTTATCAACCCAACTTGGATAGTCTTCCATCCTTAAAAGCTTCGGGGGCTTAGTAAATGTTCCCATTTCATTCTCCAAATTGATATTCTGAATTATCGGCGATGGGTGAGTCACAAACGCATTCAAATCTTCCATTGTTGCACAAAAATCAAGAAAATTGCTAACCATGCGTATAAGTATTGAATGGAACGTATAAGTATTAACAAACTTACACGGCGTATAAGTCAAAGATACTTATACGGACGTGTAACCCCAAATAATCTCAACGTATAAAGACCTTATATGCTAATAAACCAACCTATATGGCCTGATACAATGTATAACCCACAGAAACGTATGATCCATCTTATACGTAATCCAACACTTAGACGGTCAAAAACAAGCTTATACGGTCAAGAATCTTAAACGGAGCAATGATGACTTATACGCTGAATAATCTATTCAAACATTATGATTTGAAACTTGAATTTTAGCTTGAATTTGATTATTCCACTCGTGCAGAAATGAATATCAAGTATAAATGATCATAATCACCGAAGGAATTTGAAATTTGTCCATCTACGAGTGAGTAATTGAAGAAGTAGTAATCGGTCTTGGTTTTGACTTTGTCTTCTTCAAATCTTTAAGTGATTGTGCTCAATTCAGTAGCAAACACAAGCTATAAGCTCTGATACCACCTGAAAGAACTTGTTCCAGATCATATACATCATCATATACGTGTAAAGCGATACGATACAGATCGATAATATTGTGTTTACTATACTATATCATATTGCGGAATCATATAATAAAGGAATTGCTAACACATAATCACTCAAAATCATCATATATTGATATAACATTCAAAGTACACAATGATCTATCTCTGATTATATTCTCTCCAAAACTCTTGTTAAAAATGACATGTTTAAGGACTATTTATACACAGCCTATGGTAGCGTATAAGTTCCCTGGAATATAGACTTATACGCCGTGTATAATTCTTATACGTTGGCCTTACTTATATGTTACCTTAACCGAATTCTATTTTGAAATTTAAGCCCTTAACTATACACTTATGACAGAATAAGCCCATAAGATCTAACATTACACACTAATGCACCAACAGATCAACTTTACAGGTTGATGGTATTGGCGAAGTTCCAAAGAGTCCTGATGTATGACTGCTGTTGAAAAGAAGAATTATGATCTTGAAGTCAAGACTTACTCGACATTGACCATGGCTTTACTTAGAAATATCTTTCATCAATTCAGTCATATTACAATCTCAACATATTTGTATGCTTCTTTACAAGCTAGGAGTTCGGGAAATACTCAAGAAAGCAAGAAGTCTATTATGAAGTTTCAGTGTAACTACTTCAACATCCTGCCAAATGAGACTGTTGGAGATATGTGGACTAGATATTGTCACTTTTTATCTCAGTTGAATCAATTTGATTTGCACAAAGATGTAACTGATTGAATTGACACATTAAAAGATGCTCTTCCAAGTTCTAACTCAACTTATATTGCTTTTTTTTAACTGAAAATAGTTATTTCATATATCCAGCTCTCTAAAGCAAGGATTTTAGTGAAAAATTTGGAGAAAATAAAAGTGTCAAAGTTTATCTAAGTCCAACCAAGATCCTTCCTTATATGGTGGGGCTAAGCCAACTAGCAAAAGCACATCTACACCCACCATTGCCTTTTTTACTCAAGCATGTCATGCGGTTCCTCCACTAAAAGCATTTTTTGTACCACAATTCTTTCTAAAGTCCAAGTTATGCTAGTTCTAGCTCATTCCCTCCTTCATCTCCACCAAATGTCAACATGAAGATAGCAGAAAAACAATTTGCTTTTATGTGAGCATTCATGTCTTCTTAAGAACAGTTGGTGGGTAGTGAAGTTGCTAATTGTGACTTAACTGATGAGGACTATGATCAAATCAACCCAAATGATTTGGAATTGACGGACTTGAAATGGAACATGGAAATGATTGTCAGGAAGATCATAACATTTATGTAAAGGACTTGAAATGATCACCCATCCATAAGTAAGAGAATTCGGTTTGATAAGCTGAAAGTCAAGAGTTATAACTATGATGAGCTTGGTCATTTTGCTAAAATATGTGATAAACCAAGGTGAGAGTATTCTCCAAGAAATAAGACTCAAGATCAAATCTCAACAAAGAAGTATAACAGCAACGAGTCAAAGGATATGTCTAAGAAATCTTTGGAGCAGCCTAAGTAGAATGAATCCAAGGTAATGGTGGTGCAAGAGGGTATATATTGGTTGAGAAGATTATAGGGTGTTAGTGCACGGTTTTGTCGTCTTGAGTCTTTGTAATATCGGTTGTAATTTATTATTATTAATATAATGATAAGGGTATTAATGTAAAATTAAGTAGTTCGTTAAGTAATGGCTAATTTGTTAAGGATGTTTAACGAATTAGCCAGTTCGTTATATGTAAGGTCCATTAGTTAAGGATGTTTAACTAATGGATTGTAATTCATTATGTATATTCCCATACGTCATGGAATGTTGACGAATGGGGGTATAACGAATCAGGCGATTCATTATGCTTTCCTTATTTGTTTTGTAAGTTAACGAACTGTAGCAAATTCGTTATGGGATGTGTAACGAATTGGCCTCTATCTTCTATTTAAGGGCTGTTCATGTCTTTATAATTTAAGTTTTGAGTTAATTATACCGAACCTCTGCTAAAGTTCTCTCTCACTCAATTCTTCACTAACGTATTATTAATATTATACTATTGCAATTACTAATATATATTATACATAATTAAGAACATATTAAAAAAAGATCCTAAGCTAATCGATCTAATATGATTATATATTGATTAGATCTACAAGTTTAAACGTAATTACAAGTGGTATCAGAGCTATTGGTTGTTAGATTGCTCATAATTATTTGTTATTGATCAGTATTTGAAGCTTATTGGTTAAGCTTCTGGTTCGTATAAGTTTTACTGAATTCAGTTTTAGTTTTGGTTTGAATTTGATGATTATTGATTGATTCTGGATTGGATTATGTTTAGTGAGGATTGAGGAAAGTGAGTGTGAATTGGATTGTGAATTGGTAGTTGATTGAATTGGTTTTAGATTGGATCTGGTAGTCTATGAAACAGAGGGGTGTTTATTTGGTAATTAGTATTTGTTTGATCGACTAAGGTAAACGGAATAGGTTTATTCCTATTCACGAATTGATTATGAGTGTTTTGGGTTTTGATTTGGCCGATTTGGTGATAAATTGAAGGTTTATTACACGGTTTTAGTTTGGGTTTTGATCAATATTGTATCTGGAAATTTTCCAAATTTCTGGAAATATTGTTTGAAGATTTGAAGGTTTGAAGATGGTTGTAATTCGTTATAGCTAACTCGTTAACCGCGTGTCTGATTCGTTAGTGATCCTTAACTAATTCGTACCACGTGGAGAGTTTGTTACAACTGAATAACAACCTAGTTCATTATCCATTATAGCTGATTTGTGCTTAATGTAGCCACTTCGTGCTCACTATAACTACTTCTTGTTCACTAATTCATTACACTTTCATCACTGATTCGTTATCAATTTGTCTATTAATTCATTCAGTGATTCTTCATTATTTCGTTACTGATTTGTTACTTTAATTCGTCAACAATTCATCTTTGATTCGTTACTTTGACTCGTCATTAATTCGTTAGTGATTCGCCATTCTAATTCGTCAGGGATTTGTTATATCTATTCGTAAGTGATTCGTTAGTGACTCATCATTGGTTGGTTGCTAATTCGTTAAGTTTGATTCGTTAGTAATTCGTTCCTAATTCGTTAAGTTTACTATTCCTGACTCGTCAATCAAGAATCACTTGATTCGTTAAGTTACTATTCACAATTCGTCATTCATACTCCACTCAGTTCGTTAAAGATTACTGTTCCAGATTCGTTATTGAAGTTACATTTTTAACCCTAAAGTTTGGATTTTTGTTAAATTTGAACTTTTTAATTAAAATAGCTGTTTTTTATGCGTTGGAATCTCAGAACGTACTTATGCAACAAATGTAACACCTCGATGCAAAAATTGGATCTCATTCAAAATGCCCACGACTGATGAAATTCAGTGATTTTGCCAAGTGGGAACCACGTTTTCGTACACATCTTGGTTGTATTCACCCCGAATGTTCTCATTGTCTTGATGAATTTTATACAGTTCCGATGCTTGGTAGTGAAAAACGGGTTTTACTCCAAAGGCTTTCTCTCAATACTCACAAGAGGAAAAGAAAGCGTTAGAGATTGAGACCAAAGCTTACTAAACTTTGACTATGGGTTTACCTGATAACATATTTCATCAAATTGGAACTATTAAGATATGTGCTTCATTGTTTCAACACATTAAGATGAGAAGCATGGGAAACACAGAAGAAAGCATGAAAGTGATGTTGAAGTTTCATTTTTGAAACTTTAATTTACTAAAGGGTGAGACTGTCGAAGAAATGCTTACTCGTTTTTTGCAGAAATGAACAAACTAAAGATGGAACCTTCTAAATCTGAAAAGATTGATACTGTCAAGATGCCTTACCAGGTTCGTATTCGACATTCTTGATGGTGTTGGAAGAAAATAATCAATTCAAGAAAGAAGATTTAACTGCATCAGAATTCATGCAAAATGTTGAAGCAAGAGAATATGATTTGAAGTGTCAAAAATCATCAATAGAAATTCAAGATCCATCCTTCTATAGAGGTAGTATGCCATTAAGCAGCACTGCTTCTCCGATCACTCCATTTCTTACTCAGAATGCAAATGAGGAAACTTCAACTTATAGTGATAAAAATGTATGCTTTATGGTATCCGGATTTACTGATAACTCTGGAGGTTCTAGAACATGTGCTACAACAAATCACTTTTCTGCACCACCTAACGTGAACATGAAGAGCCTGAACATAATTTTGCTTTTCTGTGTGCTTTCATGACTTCGTATAAGAATTTGGTTTGTAGCAAAATTGCCATGGGTGAGCTAACTGATGAAGATTATGACCAAATCGATCCAGACGATTTGGAACTTATGGATCTTAAGTGGAACATGGCAATGATAGTGAAGAAGTTCATGCAAAGAACTGAGAAAGAACTACCATCTTTGAACAAGAGGGTTGGGTTTGATAAGTTAAAAGTCAAGTGCTATAACTGTCAAGAATTTGGCCAGTTTGCCAAGGAGTGTGACAAACCAAAGAAAGAGTACAATGGACCGCGAAGTAAAGTTAGAAGTTCTGTGAAAAAGGGTAATGATGTTGATAAACCTTCTGGTAGTATACCTTCTATTCGGGATCACAAGATCTGCTTTCTGCTGCTGATGGGACTGACTGGACCCAAAGATTGTTGTGCAACGATAATCAACCGAACTTGGCTATGTTCGAGATGAATGAAAGATTTCAAGACGCAAGTGGGAATGAGTTGTCATCTGACAATGACACTGAATCTGATTCTGATGATTCATGTCACAAGCAACCAACCTCTTTCGCATGTATGGCAAAGATTGACGAGGTTAGTTCTTTTTCTTCGTCTTCTGTTAAATTATCTGCAAATGTGCCTTGTGTTGATTGTGAAACTGTTAAGCCTAGGTTAGACTCACTGAAAGAGCAAAATGATCTATTGGTGAAAGAAGTTTCTTCTCTCAATGATACTTATAGACAATCATTAGAATCTCAAATGAGATATAGGGAGAAAATTAAAGCATTATCTATTAGTAACCATGATCTAAAAGCTAAATTGTCGGTCAAAATGACAATTTATGATCAGCAATTTCAAGAAAACTTGAAACATCCAACTAAGATAACAGAACTTGAGAATGAAGTTCTTGAGTTGAAAGGTAAATTAGGCAAGTTTAGAATTTTTGCTAAATGAAACTATTAAAGTAACTAGTAAGCAAAAAGATTCAAAACAAGGTGTAGGTTTTGTTGAAGTACCACCACCGCTTCATAATGATTATACTTCAAACTCATTTGCGGGAAAAGAGGAAATTGTTGTAAATGAATATTTGTTGACGAGAAACCTAAACTGGTAAAAACTGATAATGTTAATGCCCAATCGTCAACTCAAAAACTTCATGTTGAAAGTAAAAAAGTTTTTGTTGAGAATGTTGAGAAAATTATCATTGAATATGTGTTTGAACCCGAAGTGATACACAAAGACCAGAATATTCCAAGTTCAAATCACATTCTATGTGAACCTCACGAATTTCAGGAGGCGGTGTATGGCTCAAACACAGCTCAAGTAAAAAAGGAGAAACTAGTTAAAGTTAAGGCTAAGAAATCCAAAAAGCCAAAGATTTTTGATGAGGATTTGATGCGTTTTGTCAATCCTGTTTCTTCCAAGCCTTCTACTGGTCGTGTATTTAAGCTAAAAGGGTCAGCAAGGTGTTCACTGAGAAAGACATCCCTCTTAATTTAATCAATCCCGAATAGGTTGAAAGTGTCTTTCATAATGAAACTTCTAAGTTACGAGACCTTGAAAATAATTTTGTGAACTCCAAGACATCAAATGTGATAGATCCTTTGATAAAAGCTAAACATTTGTTAAAATCTGCTAATAAATTTCAGTTTGTTAAATCAAATGGAACTGACACCTTAAAAAGCTTTTCAAATTGTTCAAACCTTGATTTCTATATGAAAAG
The DNA here is from genome assembly GCF_021521415.1 of Bidens hawaiensis. NCBI lineage: Eukaryota > Viridiplantae > Streptophyta > Magnoliopsida > Asterales > Asteraceae > Bidens > Bidens hawaiensis. The sequence continues at coordinate 25,044 of NW_027503067.1, read as the reverse complement.
AAAATCTGTGACATTTGATGACTTGGACAAAGGTCCCATTGCTGGTGTGTTTCATCCACCTTCTATTGAACAAGTTTCTGCTAAACCGCAACGTGAACGTGTTGACATGAGAACATGTTTTCTCTGTGGTGATAAAGGTCACGTAGTCAGAAACTGTGGACTAAAGAAGTCTCAAAATCTTCTTCCATTTATCAAGGAACAATCCAAACCCGTTCCTGTGATTAAGGAGATTTTGAAAAGACCACTTTCTTTTGATGATGAAACTTATATTATGTTTTCTGATGTGAATCCTCGAAAGGTGGTTCAGGTTAATGAAAATGTAAACAATTTAAAGTCCAAATTTTTTCCCATGGAACCTATTTGCAAGAACGTAAATACAAATATAGGTCAAGCTGCATACTTGAGACGAAAGTCGAAACGACCTATGACTTATTCACAAGCGGCTAAACCACATTTGGATTCATTAAACATTAACATTTTAAGTGAAAATCAAAAGGTGCCCAAGACTGAGGCCTGAGCTGCCTTTTTGAACTAATCATTTTTCATTCATATGTAGAGTTCATCCAAGACTGTTTCTGGTGAAAATTGGATAATGGATAGTGGATTATCTCGTCATATTACTGGCAACATTAACCTCTTAAAAAATGTCAAGAATATACAAGGAGGGTATGTTGTGCTTGCTGGTAATTCGGGGGGGGGGGGGGGGTGATCACTAAGGAGGGTGATGTGTCAAATGGAAGCATCATGTTTGAAAAAGTTAATTATTGTGACAAAGTAGATCACAACTTGTTGAGTGTGTCACAAATCTTTGATAAGAAATATACGACTGTATTTAATGATAAGGAGTGCATAATACTGAAACCGGGATATGTCATTTCCGAGGATACTGTAGTTATCCGATCTCCTCGATCAAACGATATTTATGTCTTAAACATGACTTCTAAGGTATCTAATTCTGTAGAAACGTGTTTTGTTTCTAGGGCAACAGAAAAAGACACGATTCTGTGGCACAGAAGAATGGGTCGTATTCATGTTAGGAAAATGAATTATTTAATGGCCAATGACCTTGTTGATGGTGTTTCCTTGAAACATTTTAAATTATATGATCACTGTGTTGCTTGTAAAAAGGGCAAACAGAAGAAGAAGTCACACCCTTCTAAATTATTCAATACCATTGATACTCCATTAGAATGACTTCATATGGATTTGTTTGGTCCTGTGAATCGTGCAAGTATTGCTGATGATTGGTATTGTTTAGTTGTCACCGATGACTACACAAGATATTCATGGGTGTTATTTATGAGTTCAAAAGACCAAACACCATCCTGGTTCAAAGTCTAATCACTAAGATTGAATCACTGTACAAATTGAAAGTGAGACGTATTAGAAGTGATAACGGTACGGAGTTCAAAAATATTGTATTGAATTTATTTTGCATTCATAAAGGAATTCACTGAGAATATAGTGCTCATTATGTACTACAACATAATGGGGTGGCTGAAAGGAAAAACAGAACATTGATTGAAGTGGAATGAACAATGCTTGCAGATTCTAAGCTTTCTGTTCAGTTCTGGAACGAGGCTGTGAATACTGCTTGCTATACGCCTAATCGTGTTTGACTGTGAAAAAGCTTCAAAAGACGAGTTATGAACTTCTGAACTAGCGTAATCCTAACTTAAAGTATTTGGATTCTTTTTGGGTGTCCTTGACCTATGTTGAAGAAAGATGCGGGAAAATTTGAAGAAAAAGCAAGTGAAGGTTATTTCTTAGGTTAAGCATCTCCTAAGAAACGTGTATTTAACTTTACTTCGGGCTATGTAGAGGAGTGGTACCATGTTAACTGTCAACGATATGAGAGTTTATTTAATTCATTTACTCAAATGGTTGACCAACCAGATGAAGACTTGGTGCGTGCGTATTTAGAAGATCAATTTTTACCACCAAGATCTTCTTATTCTAATTATGATGAAGCTCCACAAGATGATCTTCTGATACATCAGATGTGATTTCTATCTCATTGGATGATGGTCATTTTGTTAATTCCTCCTCGGCTCCATTTCCTTAAACACATGTGAGTGGTGAATCGTCTCATGATGCTGAGGAGAATCTAACTAATTTATCTGACAATGTTGTTGTGATTGAGAATCCTACTCTTTGGATTCATTCTTATCATCCACATGACAACATCATTGGTGATCTTGATGTAGGTCTGTAAACACGTCATCAAGTTGCTACTTCAAATGATTCTAACATATTGTGTGCGTATGCGGATATGCATTCCTCGGGAATCATGAATCTCGCAAAATACACTTTCTTCCTATCTCAAGTAGAACCAACAAATATTCGTATGGCACATGAAGATCCATCTTGGGTAGAAGCGATGCAGGGAGAGTTGCAACAGTTTAATCGAATAGGTGTATGGGATCTTATTGATAAACCCGTTAGAGTTAAGAAACCAATTTCTACGAAGTGGGTATTTAAATGCAAGAAAGATGATTGTGGTGTGATCGTAAGAAACAAAGCAAGATTAGTGTTTCAAGGCTTCCATCAGCAAGTAGGCGTAGATTACACTGAAGTATATGCTCCAGTTGCGCGATTGGAAGCTATACGAATATTTTTGGCTTATGCGGCTTTTAAGAATATTAAGGTTTATCTAATGAATGTAAAAAGTGTGTTTCTCAACGGGTAACTACATGAAGAAGTGTTTGTTTTGCAGCCTTCTAGTTTTGAAGATCCAGATTATCTGGACCGTGTTTACCGACTGAACAAGGCCATGTATGGTCTACACCAAGCCCCGAGAGCTTGGTATGGCACACTTGCTGACCATCTTAATGATAATGTCTTCAAGCGAGGAACTGTGGACTGCACTCTATTTTACAAGAATGCTGGTGATGATCTGCTCCTTTTCCAGATATATGTCGTTGACATTATATTTGGATCAACAAACGACAAGTTGTGTAAGGATTTTGAGAAGTCGATGCAAATGAAGTTTGAAATGAGCTCGATGGAGGAGATGAATTTTTTCTTTCGGTTGTAGGTTCATCAGTTTGAGAAAGGAATCTTCTTTCATCAGACAAAATACGTGAACGATGTCTTGAGCCGATTCAAGATAACTACCGGAAAAATCCCTTCGACGCCTCTTCCCGTGGGTCACAATTTGTCACCGGATATATTGGAGTGAGAATATGTTAGATCTAATCAATATTGATTATCGGATTAGATCTAATACCTATATGATCTAATTTATGATATGCTTATAATTAGTTATATATATGTATAATATTAGTTGTAACATGTATATAAGTAATACTTTAAGGAAGAATTGAGCCGGAGAGAATTTGAGCAGAGGTTAGATAATTAAAATTCAGAACTTAAATTATGTGGGTATGAACAACCCTTATATAGACGATGGAGACCAATTCGTTACTCATCCCGTAAAGAGTTGTCTCCAGTTCGTTAACTTACAAGACTCAAAAGGAGAAATAACGAATCATTGATTCGTTATGCCCCCATTCGTCAATATTCCATGACCAATGGGAACATACATGACGAACTACAGTTCATTCGTTAAACATCCTTAACGAATGGACCTTACATATAACGAACTAGCTAATTCGTTAAACATCCTTAACGAATTAGCCTATACATTAACAAACTAACTTAATTTACATAAATACCCTTAATATTAAAATATTAATAAATTACAAACGATAATTTACAAAGACCCGAGACGACAAAACCGTGCACTAACAACCCCCCCCCCCACCCCCCGTCCTAGCTCTTTGTCTTTAAGTTACTTGAAGGGATTTGTCTTCCAATCGTGGCAACTTTGAATCCCGAACTCGTGAACATACACGTACGACACGCTGGAACTGCTTAGCTCGATTGTAGTCTTCCTGGAGCTCAATCAAAATCTTGTTCACGAACAACACGTCATTGTCTATTTCAGATATGTTAACGAGCCACATCGGGTCTATAACTCTAATAAAACTGGTCTTCAATCCTTAACCCAGACCAATGACGGCCTCACCGATACGATTGTCATAGTACCAACGATTAAACATTAGGTGAAGACCCTGTGGGAATGTCTTCACCGGTACGTACTTTATCGTCTTCGGTGGTTTAACTTTAAGCACGAGCTTCCTCCATCAAGTACGTGGATCAATCTCGTCAATATGTATACAGATAGGAATCTGTGGCTTAAAGAATTTAAACCCGCGGTTTACCTCTAAAAGAAAATGTTGATGAAACCATTCTGCTTAACGATTTCCACCGCGATTAATAAAAGGTGGACTCGCGAGGGTACGAACATCCCAATGCGGTAATGAGAGAACGTCAGTTATGTTTTGATAGTACTGAACACTGTTCTCCCATTTGATGATAGAGACCTTTAACTCAGAATCATAAAGCCATGAACGATATCACCTTTCACAGTCGACACGACTTTGAAAGTTGTCTTCTGACTAGCTTTAGCACATGCGATAGCTTCCTGCTTCTTTTCTTCGTTCACGTACCTGTACGCCTCAATAATCTTACGTGCTCGTTTGAACCGATAATTGAACCAACCAATAATATCAGCCTCAGTCGGATCAGCATCACGTTCGGACATCTTGGCTTTATTCTTCGACACTTTCTCCAAATGATCTTTAGCAGCTTTGAAATTTTCTTCAGTAAAAGTAGGAATACCCTGATCAACATTGGATCGCTGATAAAGATCGGGGTATTCTTCTGCTGTCACATCATCAATCTCGATCTCCTCATATTCATAAATAAACGACGGATTCATATGAGGAAACATCGTATCCTGTAAAAATTCCTCGTCGTTTACTACCTCCACATCATCCTCGGCTTCCATAGCATCAAGTTCTTCATCATTCAGACCCAGTAATAAAGCAATTTGTTCACATGTTAGGGACTGGTCGATGAACTGACCTTCTTCTATATCATCAAGGTTGGCCGAAATCATCAGGATGCCCTTCTTGTAATCCATGAACCAGATGTGTTGGCTTTGACCGACTCGATTGGTTGAACATTAGTCGAGTCATGATAGATCACCATTTGTCTATCACTGCCGCTTGTACCAGCACCAGAAGATGAGCCATGAGCTTTTTTCTGCTCACTACCTCCAGCACCTGAAGCGTTAGGATCATCATCGTCATTCTTCAACTTCTTTAATTGACCGTCTTTGCACGTAAGCTGAAGAATGAGATCCTCATGTTCTTTGATCTTCACCCCTTGAGAGGTCACAACCTCACGAAGCTCCTTCTTCTCTTTTTTCCAACAAGAGACAAACCCCATAATACGTCTTTGATTTATTAACATCCGCTCTTGAGCTTTACGATCGGCCGCCATTTGATACTCATACAGATGAATCAATCTCAAGAGCATGTTGATTTGATTTTCCAAGGGAAAAGAGTAAAATGACTGAGGTACCGGCTGCACAAGACCTTGAGGACTACTAATTCTCATAAACGAGACGTCCATAGGAACATTCGGCATCATGGTCGGTGTTGGAGGAACCACCGAAGTAGCAGCAGCAGGCCTTGGTATCGAAGATAAAACAGATTGAGGAATCACACCAAGCCTTGGATCAGACGTAAATATAGTCGTCAATGTGAGTTCTGGGGTGCTAGTAAGCGGTACCACCAGGCTTTGAGTATCGGATGACCTAGGCTAACGTGGACCTATTTCCACCCCAGATCCATGCACCACACGACGTTTGGGCGGCCGATCAGATGCAAGTTTCTTGCCCTTTTACTTTCGTTGTGCAGCAGATGAACTTGCCGCCACAGTGTCAACACGTTGTTGGTCACCTCCTTGACCACCAACACCACCATCATCACCACCGTGTTTCCCACCTGGACCCTATTCACGTTTAGAATCCGAATCATCGTGGATCCAACGATCATCAGAAGGATATACATACGCTGGATTCGAGTGATGATCAATCAAACATTTTGTCCTCGGCGTCTCTTGATGATACTGCTTCATTCTCTTCAATGTATCAGCAGTCATATGCTCCAGCTTCATCACGTCGTTGCGAAGCGTCGAATCAATCGCTAAATCAGGAATAGCATCCTGAATGATTAACTGAATAAACCGTGGATACATAAGGAATTTATTGCGTCGGCTTTTAACTAAGCAATTTTCCTTTGGATGGTAGAAGATCATCTCTGAGAAATTGAACGGTTTGTTCAAAGTCAACACGACAAATTCCGATTGTAACATGGTACGACACTCGTCGAATCCACCTTTACGACCTCGAAGGCTGTGTCTAAGCAAATGTAATAAATACTTGTACGTGGTGCACAAGCAAGCCTTGTTGTACATGGAACGTTCAAGATCTCCATTATAAAATACACGACGAAATAAGCCTCGGATCAACCCCTTATTGAACTCACACTGGTTGTCCATGTTATCGTCAAATCGCAGCACCCTTCGTATTACCTCTGTTGAAATTACGATCGGCTTCTTGTTCACTTCAGCAATGATATGGTTTTCAGACTCAATGTATCGAGCTGAATTCAAAAATGGGCGTGTAATACTAAATCGGATCTCCGGGTTTGCTGTAACGGCATAGCTTATACAGGATCGGTGTATAAAAGTTATCATATCGTGAAACAAATCATCGTCAACAAAGTTTGACCCAACAAAAGCACATATATTATGCTTTTTGACAAATGATAACAACGGGGGTTCCGGCTCCTGTTGTTGTTGCACTGGTTGTTGCTCAGCAACGGGAACTTCCTGAATAACTTCTTAAGCCATAACTAAGAATACATAAAACCCGAGATTTAGTAAAACGAAAAACAAATATTTTTATAAATATTGATTTTAAATTTTTCAAAATAAGTCTAAGTGTAATTCGTTATTCTTTTCTAGTTTCGATATAACGAATTAGGTGCTTCGTTATAGCGAATTGGGTAATTCGTTATCTATGCGAGACCACGAATTAGACATAACGAATCACCTTCAAAGAAATAACGAATTAAAGAACGAATGTGATGTAATTCGTTATCAAATTCACGAAGGAGTTGATTCGTTATGACATCGGTAACGAATTGAACACGAATGAATTTCAATTCGTTAGCACATAATGAATGGTCACCAATAATTAAAAATTTTGACTAATCAGGAGTAAAATTCAAAATTGGGATGAACTTTGAAGGTCAAACATGCAACCCATAATCAACTACACCATGTAACACGATGTAATGATCTACAAATTACACAAATCATCTCGGATACTCGTTGATAACCGATATATGATTTTCTTTTTGACGAAAACTCAAAGTTAGGTTTATCATTTTTTATATTTATAAGTTAGAACTGACATGATAATCGATTAAAAGACCCATCAAATGGTTATGAAATCCGACGAAACGTATTGCGTTCTGATCCTCGTTACCTTACTAATCTTAATTGATGAACAAAATATGGTTTTGTGATGATTGAATTTTCTGGAAAGTTTTGGCAAGGGTTTTCTTAAGGAAGAAGAAAAAGTATTGAACGAATGAATTGAATCGTTCTCCACTGTTCCTTATATAAGGCGAATCAGCACACTTCCCAAGACAAATAATCAGCTGATTCTTTAATTCAAATTAACGAATTAGCCAATTCGTTATCTCATTCGTAACACATGGCAACGAATGAGTAATTCGTTAAAACTTATCGCGGAGTAATAACGAACTAAGAGTAATTCGTGCTTAATTCGTTAACTATTAGATGACGAATTGGGTTATTCGTAACAGAGTGATGGAAGCAAATTAAATGGTAACAAATTGATGTAATTCATTATTAGAACAACCCCATTCGTTATCAATAGATAACGAATTGACCATTAAAGTCCTTTACAATTTAAAAAATAATAATTTTAAAATAATTAAATAATTAAAGAATTAAATAAATGAATAAATAAATCAGTGAAACCTGTGTCCCGATGACCTTATAACTTAACGTGTTTTACTCTTAAAAACACATAACTTAAAACTAATTAAATAATATGTAAAATAAAAATAAGAAAATCTTTTTGGTATTTTTCATTTTCTTGTCTAATATTTACATTTAAATCTGAAAAGAAAACATAAATATAGAAAACAAAATATTTTTGTGTTTTTGTATGTTTTTCAAAAGCAGTACATATTTTTGTATTTTTGGTGACTTTAAGTAGAGAATCACATTGACCAAATTGTCCTTCCATCGCAGTTTTATATTTTAGCGATATTATGACTGGTGTTAAGTTGTTCATTGATATTGTTGTCCACTCAAATCTTGTAACATACTTTCAAGCATTTTTGTAATATGATTAAATGTTCAATTAAAGCACAGAATATCAGAAACTATCAGCCTCTAATCTCGGTTCAAGGTTAATTTGATTTTTACCGTATCACCCCAACTTGACTTAAACCATTATGCTTTTGATCAAAATTTTGAATTTTATAGATAATTTTGATTGATGCACCAAGATTTGTTTACCATGAGTGAGTATGCATGAGTCCATCTGTCGGCTTACATACACTGTGTCGCCTAAGGTCCGTTTCTTATTGGTATTAAGACGCACACAAGGGAGGAGCAATGTATGACTAAAAGCGGATTTTGATCAAGTCAGTAATTCAATTTGTACGATGTACAACAGTGATCAAGGTTTAATGACTTTGGGTTTGCTCTAAAAGCGTTTCAAATATTCATGCATATGAATACCCAGATGATTAAGCCACATAAAGACTCACGGTGTCAAGAACCCGAATGCTTGTTATTCAATCTTATGAGTTTTTGGTGATCAAACAAACATGAGGCTTAAGTATCACAGGATATTATATTTTTTTATGTTTATATCACATACTTTACTCTAACGGCTTGTTTAAGACCTATCAATGAACCAATGCAAATAAGCACTCAGTCTTTTAAGCTTATTTCTTTTTGGATATGAGACCAGATGATCAATGTGCTATCATTTTTTCTTTTTGCTTCAAAACTCAAAAAAAAAATTGAGGATCATAAAAATAAATTCAATTGCCCCAGCTACTTTTAGTCTATAGATTAATGGCTATCCTATCGATCCACAAGTAGATAACAGGACCAAAACATACAAGCATGTTCCACTAACTTAAATAACCGACATAATTTTCAGCGAAACAATTTAAATAAAAACGCACAACAGTCGCCCCAACTACTTTCTATTATCAGGTAAATGACTATCCTGAACATTTACGAGTAAGTATCAAGACCAAACATATACAAGTATATGTCCTTCAAATATGAGTAAATGGCATAATGCTTAAGCGAAAGTATGCAAAAATCTTTTTGGTTTTTCTCAGTACATAATTTAAAAACACAATCTCTTTGTCTTTTTGGATTTTTCTATTCAAACTAAAATCACAATAGTTTTGATTTTTAACTTTTTCAATATTTTTGAATTTTTCAAAATATTTTAAACAAAAATCAAAATATTTTTATATTTTTCAATGTTTTTTGATTTTCTCTATACATACAGAAATCACAATATTTTTGTATTTTCACTTTTTACCCCCAAAACCCAAAACATAAAAATAAATGAAATAAAAATAAACAAAAAATGCAATAAAGATAGTTATCCTTGATAAAGGACTTCAGCAAGAGTTTTTAATCCATTTAAACCAAGCAGAAAGTTAAAATTTGCTTTATAAACGCCTTGGAAATAGAGCGGCTTTTTGAAAATCAGTGTACATTTTCTCAATATCAATTAATATCTTTTCAAAGCAATCATGTATAAAATGATATCGAATTTTGATATGTTTAGTTTTTGAGTGTTGCACAGGATTCTTGGTGATACTTATAGCAGCAGAGTTATCAACATTAATGGGAATAGTAAGAAACTTTAAACCGTAATCCAGCAAGTGTTGCTGGATCTAAATAATCTATGAACATCAACTCGCGGTTGCCACGTATTCTGCTTCGGATGTTGAAGTGGAGACCATTGTCTGCTTCTTACACTGCCAGGAAACAAGCCGGCTTCCTAGGAATTGACAACCTGCTGTGGTCGATTTAAAGTTGATCTTTCATCCTCCATAATCCGAATCGGAAATCGCAGTGAATTCAAAACTATCATCCTTGGGATACCATAACCTGGTGTCAGGATTACCCCTCAAATAGTGAAGTATACGTTTTACCGCTACCAGGTGAGTCACTCGAGGACTTGATTGGTACCTAGCACACAAACAAACTACAAACATTATGTTAGGTCGAGAAACAGTTAAATACATTAAATAACCTATCATCGCTCGGTAAAGGGTAGGATCTACGGTATCCTCCAATTCATTCGGTGACAAATTGTGACCCACGGGAAGAGGCGTTGAAGGGATTTTTCCTGCGGTTATTTTAAATCGGCTCAAGACATCGTTCACGTACTTCTTCTGATGAATTAAGATTCCCTTGTCAGACTGATGAACCTGCAACACTAAAAAGAAGTTCATCTCCCCCATCGAGCTAATTTCGAACTTTGTTTGCATAGACTTCTTGAATTCCTTACATAACTTCTCATTTGTTGATCCAAATATGATGCCATCGACATATATCTGGACAAGGAGCAGATCATCACCAACATGTTTATAAAATAAAGTGCAGTCCACAGTTCCTCGCTTGAAGCCATTATCATTAAGATGGACAGCAAGTGTGCTGTACCATGCTCTCGGGGCTTGGTGTAGACCATACAGGGCCTTGTTCAATCGGTAAACACGGTCCGGATAATCAGGATCTTCAAAACCGGGAGGCTGCAAAACAAACACTTCCTCATGCAGTTCTCCATTGAGAAATGCATTTTTCACATCCATCTGATAAACCTTAATATTCTTATAAGCCGCATAAGCCAAAAATATTTGTATAACTTCCAATCGAGCAACTGGAGCATATACTTCCATGTAATCTATGCCTTCTTGCTGGTGGAAGCCTTGAACCACTAATCTTGCTTTGTTTTTTACGATCACACCGCGATCATTTTCTTATACTTAAATACCCACTTCGTAGGAATAGGCTTCTTAATTCTAACAGGTTTATCAATGAGATCCCATACACCCTGTCGGTTAAACTGTTGCAACTTTTCTTGCATTTCTTCTACCCAAGATGGATCTTCAAGTGCCATATGATTATTCGTTGGTTCAACTTGAGATAGAAAACAATTGTATTTCGCCAGATTCATGATTCCCGAGGAATGCATATCCGCATACGCACACAATATGTTAGAGTCATTTGAAGTAGCAATTTGATGACGTGTTTGCATACCTGTATCAAGATAACCAATTATGTTGTCCTTTGGATGATAAGTATGGATCCAAAGAGTAGGATTCTCAGTCATAAAATTGTCTGTTAAATCATGAGACGATTCACCGATCTCATGTGTTTCAGGAAATGGAGCCGAGGAAGAATCAACAAAATGACCATCATCCGATGAGATAGAAATCACATCGGTTGTATCAGGGAGATCATCATGTGGAGCGTCTTCATAATTAGAAACCGAATATCTTGGAGGTAAATATTGATCCTCAAGATACGCAAGCACCAAGTCTTCATCTGGTTGGTCAACTATTTGAGTGAATGAATTAAATATACTCTTATAGTCGAAAATCCAATCAGGTCCTTTACCTTGGGTATGTGTGGTGTACCTTTGGCAATCTACATGGTATCATTCTTCTACATAGCCCGAGGTAAAGTTAATTACACGTTTCTTAGGTGATGCGTAACCTAAGAAGTAACCTTCAATTGCTTTTTCTTCAAATTTTCCCGCATCTTCCTTCAACAAAGTATAAGGACACCCAAATGGTTCCAAGTACTTTAAGTTAGGTTTACGCTTGTTCAGAAGTTCATAACTCGTCTTTTGAAGCTTCTTCACTGTCAAAACATGATTTAGCGTGTGGCAAGCAATATTCACAACATCATTCCAGAATTGAACAGGAAGCTTAGAATCTGCGAGCATTGTTCTTGCAGCTTCAATCAGTGTTCTGTTCTTCCTTTTAGCCACCCCATTCTGTTGTGGTACGTAAGGAGCACTGTATTCTCGATGAATTCCTTTTTGAATGCAAAAGAAATCCAGTACATTGTTTTTAAACTCCGTACCATTATCACTTGGAATACGTCTCACTTTCAATTTGTATAGTGATTTGATCTTAGTAATTAGATTTTGGGTGTTTAATCCTTTGAACTCATAAATAAAACCAATGAATATCTAGAATAGTCATTAGTAACGACTATACAATACCAATCACCAGCAATACTAACACGATTCAAAGGACCAAATAAATCCACATGAAGTCGTTCCAGTGGAGTATCAATGGTATTGATTAACTTAGATGGGTGAGACTTCTTCTTCTGTTTGCACTTTTTACAAGAAACACAGTGATCAGATAACTTAAAAGTATTTCAAAGAAACACCATCAACCAGGTTATTTGCCATTAAATAATTCATTTTCCTAACATGAATATGACCCATTCTTATGCGCCACAGAATCGTGTCTTTTTCAGTTGCCTTAGGAACAAAAACACGTTTCTACAGAAGTTGATAACTTAGAAGTCATGTTCAACACATAAATATCATTCGATCGAGGAGATCGCATAACTACCATATCCTCGGGAATGACGTATCCCGGTTTCAGTATTATGCACTCCTTATCATTAAATACCGTTGTGTGTTTCTTATCACAAATTTGTGACACACTCAATAAGTTTTGGTCAACTTTGTCACAATAACTAACTTTTTCAAATGTAATGCACCCATTTGATACATCACCTTCCTTAGTGATCATTCCACCCGAATTACCAGCAAACTCCACATACCCCCTTGTATATTTTTGACATTTGTTAAGAGGTTGATGTTGCCAGTAATGTGATGAGAGCATCCATTATCCATTATCCAGCTTTCACCAGAAACATTCTTGGATTAACTCTACACATTAAAGAAAAATGATCAGTTCAAAAAGGCAGCCTAGGCCTCAGTCTTGGGCACCTCTTGAGTTTCTCTTGAAGTATTAACATTTAGTGATTCCAAATGTGGTTTAGCCGCTTGTGAATAAGTAAATGTTTGTTTTGACTTTCGTCTCAAGTATGCAGCTTGAACTATATTTGTATTCACGTTCTTGCAAATTGGTTCCGTAGGAACGAATTTGAGCTTTAAAGTACTTATATTTTCATTAACATGAATCACCTTACGAGGATTCACATCAGAAAACATAATATGGGTTTCATAATCGAAAGACATTGGTCTTCTCAAAATCTCCTTAATCACAGGAACGGGTTTGGATTGTTCCTTGATATATGGATGGAGATTTTGGGATTTCTTCATACCACAGTTTCTGACTACGTGACCTTGTTCACCATAGAGAAAACATGTTCTCATGTCATCATGTTCACGTGACGGTTTAGCAGAAACATGTGCAACCGAAGGTTGATGATAAACACTAGCAATAGGACCTTTTTCCAAGCCATCAAATGTCACAGATTTCTGTTTCATGTAGAATTCGAGGTTTGAACAATTTGAAAAACTTTGTAAAGTGTCAGTTGGGTTTGATTTATCAAACAGAACTTTCTTAGCAGATTTTAACAAATTTTTAGCTTTTATCAAAGGATCTATCACATTTGATGCCTTGGAATTTGATAACTTTTTTCAAGGTCTTGTAACTTAGAAGTTTCATTGTGAAAGACATTTTCTATCAATTCGGGCTTGATTAAATTAACTGGAATGTCTTTCTCAGTGAACACCTTGTTGATCCCTTTCAGCTTGAATACTCGATCAGTTGATGGCTTAGAAGCATTATTGTTGATATAACGCATCAACTCCTCATCAAAAACTATAGGTTTTTCTGATTTCTTAGCCTTCACTGGTTTAACTATTTTTCTCCTTTTTCACCTGAGATGTGTTTGAACCATACCCCAACTCCTCAAATTCATGAGATTCACAAAGAATGTGATTCAAACTTGGAATGTTCTGGTTCTTGTGTATCACATCGAGTTGAAACACATCCTCAATGATAACCTTCTCCACATTCTCAACAACAAAATTTTGTTGCTTTCAACATGATGTTTTTGAGTTGACGATTGGGCTTTAACATTATCAGTTTTTACTGGTTTAGATTTATCTTGTAGAACAATTCATTAACAATAACTTCTTCTTTTCCAGCAAAGGGATTTGCAATATAGTCATTATGAAAAGGTGGTGGCACTTCAACAAAACCTACACCCTTTTTAGAATTTTTTTGCTTATCGGTTACTTCAATAATCTCATTTAAAAAAAACGATGAATTTCTAAATTTGCCTAATTTATTTTTCAACTCAAGAACTTTATTCTCAAGTTCTGTTATCTTTGATTGATGTTTCAAGATTTCTTGAAATTTTTTATCATTAATTGTAATTTTGACTGACAATTCAGCTTTTAGGTCATGGTTACTAATAGACAATGCTTCAATTTTTTCCCTATATCTCATTTGAGATTCTAAAGATTGTCTATAAGTGTCCTTGAGATAAGCAATTTCTTTCACTAAACGGTCATTATGATCTTTCAATGATTCTAACTTAGGTTTGATTGTCTCACAATCAACACAAGACATACTAGCAGATAAATTAATAGAATAAAAAACATAACAACTAACCTCATCGATCTTGGCCATATAAACAAACGTAGTTGGCTACATTTGACATGAATCGTCAGAGTTAGATTCAGTGTCATTGTCAGATGATAACTTATTCCCACTTGTATCTTGAAAGCTCTCATTCATCTCGAACATAGCCAAGTTTCCTTGATTGTCGTTGCACAATAATCTTTTTGTCCAATCAGTTCCATCCGTAGCAGAAAGCAAAGCTTGTGATCTCGAAACTGAAGGTTTACTATCAGTAGGTTTAACGGCATCATTACTCTTTTTCACAGAACTACTATCTTGGCTTCGAGATCCAGTGTATTCTTTCTTTGGTTTGTCAGATTCTTTGGCAAAGTAACCAAACTCTTGACAGTTATAGAACTTGAATTTTAACTTACCAAACCCAACTCTCTTGTTCAATGATGGTAAATCTTTCCCAGTTCTTTGCTTGAACTTCTTCACTTTCCTCACTATGATTGCTATATTCCACTTAAGATCTATAAGTTCCAAATCAACAGGGTCGATTTGCTCATAATCTTCATCCGTTAACTCACTCGCGGAAATTTTGCAACCAACCAAGTTCTCATAAGAAGTCATGAAAGAACACAGAAAGGCAAAATTTTGTTCAGCCTCTTTCATGTTCACGTTAGGTGGTGCAGAAAATTGACTTGCTGTAGCAGAAGTTCCAGAACTTCCATAGTTATCAGTGAATCCAAATGCCATAAATCATACATTTGGATCACAATAAGTTGTTGTTGATCCTTCATTTTCATTTTGAGAGAGAAATGAAGTGATTGGAGATGTTGTGCTGCTTAAAGGCATACAACCACCATAAAAATATGGATCTTGAACTTATTTTGATGACTTTTGACACTTCAAATCATATTCCCTAGCTTCAATCTTTTGTATAAACTCTAAAGCAGTCAAATCTTCGTTTTTGAAATAATTATTTTCCTTCAACACCATCAGGAATATTGAGTAAGAACTTGGTAAGGCATTTTTAACCGTATCCATCTTGTCAGATTCAGAAGGTTCCATCTTTAGCTTATTCATCTCAGCTATCCAGTGATTGAAATGAGTAAGATTTTCCTCAACAATTTCACCTTTTAGTAAGTTAAAGTTTCGAAACTGGAACTTTAACATTAATTTCTTACTCTCTTCAGTATTACCCATGCTTCTCACTTTAATGTGCTGAAACAATGAAGCACAAATCTCGATACTCCCAACTTGATGGAATATATTATCGGATAAAGCCATAGTAAGAGTTGAATATGCTTTAGTCTCGATCTCTAAATCTTTCTTCTCTTCTTGTGAATACTGTGTAAAAGCTTTAGGAGTAAAACCCGTAGTCTCATCACCAAGCATTGGTACAGTGGAGACATCACCAAGACATTTTGAACAATCGGGAAGCACAGAACCAAGATGTGCTCGAAAACGTGGTTCCCACTTTGCAAAATCACTAAATTTCATTAGTCGTGGGCATTTTGAATGAGATCCAAATTCAACATCAAGGTGTAACATCTGTTGCATAAGTACGTTCTGGGATGCCAACGCGTAAACACCAGCCATTGAAATTAAAAAGTTCAAATTTAACAAAAATTTAAACTTGAGGGTTAAAAGTGCAAATTTTGTAACAAAT
Source organism: Bidens hawaiensis (assembly GCF_021521415.1). Lineage (NCBI taxonomy): Eukaryota > Viridiplantae > Streptophyta > Magnoliopsida > Asterales > Asteraceae > Bidens > Bidens hawaiensis. Next base: position 8,808 of record NW_027503067.1, on the reverse strand, counting down.
TAGGAACAGTAACCTTGACGAACTAAGTGAAGAAAGGATAACGAATTGAGAATAGTAACTTAACGAATCAGATGAGGTCTGAGTAACGAATCAGGAATAGTATATGGATGAACTAGTAACGAAGTAGATAATAACGAATCAGTAACAAATCAAAGACATGTCACCATCGAATCACTGACAAATAAGTATAACGACTTAATAACGAATTGTTGATGAATTGAGATGACGAATTAAGAACGAATAAGTAACGAATCACCGAACGAATTAAAAGACGAATTGATAACGAATCAGTGAACACGGATTGGTAAAAGAAAGCACGAATCAGCTATAGTAATTAACGAATCAGCTATTGTTGATAATGAACAAGGTTGTTAGACAGTTGTAACAAACTTGCCATGTGGTACGAATCTGTTACGGTTTACTTAACGAATTTAACACCTATTTAATGAATCATCAATAATGAATTAAAGCCAACATCAAATCTTCAAATCTTCAAGCGATTTTTTCCAGAAATCTGGAAATTTTCCAGATCCACAAACAACCTAAACTCAAACCCAAATCCGTAATACTACCTCAATACACTACCATATCGTCCAAATCGTAGCTCAAATTACTCGTAAATCACTCACGAACCCATATATACCTATCCCGTATACTTTAATCGATCAAACAAACCCAAATTAACGTATAACCAGTCCTCTGTTCTGTGCACTTACAGATCCAAACCAAAACCAGTCCAATCAACCTCAAATCACAATTCAATTCACACACACGTTCCTCAAAACTAACAAACAAAATCCGAATCAAAATTTAATCCATAATCAACAGTAGTAATTGTCAATTCAATAAAATTCAACTAATACATAATAAAACCGAAAAGTAATAAAATCAATATCAATTACCGATTCAATAACCTTTAATTAAGAGCAATCTAAAACCTATATGCTCTGATACCAATTTAGGATACGTTAGATCTAATCAATATTGATTATCGGATTAGATCTAATACCAGGATATAGTTTATGATATGCTTATAGTTAGTTATATATATGTATAATATTAGTTGTAAAATGTAGATTAGTAATACTTTAAGGAAGAATTGAGCCGGAGAGAATTAGAGTAGAGGTTCGATAATTAAAACTCAAACTTAAATTATGTGGGTATGAACAACCCTTACCCTTATATAGACGATGGAGGCCAATTCGTTACACATCCCGTAACGAACTGGCTCCAGTTCGTTAACTTACAAGACTCAAAAGGAAAGCATAACGAATCAATGATTCTTTATGCCCCCATTCGTCAACATTCCATGACGAATGGGAACATACATAACGAACTACAGTCCATTCGTTAAACATCCTTAACAAATGGACCTTACATATAACGAACTAACTAATTCGTTAAACATCCTTAACGAATTAGCCTATACATTAACGAACTAACTTAATTTACATAAATACCCTTAACATTAAAATATTAATAAATTACAAACGATAATTTAAAAAGACTCGAGATGACAAAACCATGGACTAACATGGAGGATATAGTAGATCCTACCCTTTACCGAGCGATGATAGGTTCATTAATGTATTTAACTGCTTCTCAGCCTGACATAATGTTTGCAGTTTGTTTGTGTGATAGGTACCAATCAAGTCCTCGAGTGACTCACCTAGCAGCGGTTAAATGTATACTTCACTATTTGAGGGGTAATCCTGACACCCGGGTTATGGTATCCCAAGGATGATAATTTTGAATTCACTGTGTTTTCCAATTCGGATTATGAAGGATGCAAGATCAACTTTAAATCGACTACACCGGTTGTCAGTTTCTAGGAAACCTGTTTCCTGGCAGTGTAAGAAGCAGACAACAGTCTCCACTTCAACTGCAGAAGCAGAATACGTGGCAGCCTCGAGTTGCTGTTCATAGGTTCTTTGAAACCAGCAACACTTGTGGGATTATGATTTGAAGTTTCTTACTACTTTCATTTATATTGATAACTCTGCTGCTATAAGTATCACCAAAGACTAAAAATATCGAAATTCGATATCATTTTACACGAGATTGGTATAAAAAAAAGTAATTAATATTGAGAAAGTGCACACTGATTTTCAATAAGCCGATTTGTTTACAAAGCATTTGACAAAACACGTTTTAACTTTCTGCTTGGTTTAAATGGATTAAAATCTACGTATTCATATGCATGAATATTTCAAAAGACTTTAGAGCGAACCCAAATTCATTAAACTTGACTGTTGTACATCATACAAATTGAATTACTGACTTGATCAAAATCCGCTTTTAGTCATACATTGTTCCTCCCTTGCGTGTTTCTCAATACCAATAAGAAACGGACCCCATGGGACACAATGTATGTAAGCCTACAGATGGACTCGTGCATACTCACTCACGGTAAAGGAATCTTGGTGCATCAGTCAAAAAATCTATAAAAATTCAAAATTTTGATCGCAGTATAATGGTTTAAGTCAAGTTGGGGTGATACGGTAAAAATCAAATTAAGCTTGAACCGAGATTAGAGGCTGATAGTTTCTGATATTATGTGCTTTAATTGAACATTTAATCATATCACAAAATTACTTGAAAGTTTGTTATAAGATTTAAGTCGACAACAATATCAATGACCGCCTTAACACCAGTCATAATATCACTGAAATATATGTGATGGAAGGGAAATTTTGTCAATATGATTCTCTGCTTAAACTCACCAAAAATATAAAAGCATGTACTGCTTTTGTAAAAAATTCAAAAATACAAAAATATTTTATTTTCTACTTCATTTTGCTTTTTCGGGTTTAAATATCAATAGATTAGAAAAGAAATTAAAAATACCATAAAGATTTTAATTTTTTTAATTATTCTTTTAAATATTATTTAATTCATTTTATGTTATTTTTAAGATATGTGTTTTTAAGTGTAAAACACGTTAAGGTGTTACATTTTATCACGTCGGGTAAGATAGGTAAGGTAAAGTTCATCGAGACACGGATTTTGATGCAATTATTTAATTCTTTATTTAATTGATTATTTAATTCTTTTAATTAAATTGAAAAGGTTTTAAATTTTAAGTTAATGTCCATTCGATAACGAATGAGGGTCATGTTGGTAACGAAGAATCAGACAATCGTTCTTGTGCAAAATCAGATCACTAAGATAGAATCACTTTACAAATTGAAAGTGAGACAAATTCGAAGTGATAATGGCACATAATTCAAGAATCATATTATGGAGTTTTTCTTTATTCAATGTGTTATTCATCATGAATATAGTGCTTTTTATGTGCCATAACATAACGGTGTTGCTGAATGAAAGAATCGAACCATAATTGAAGCGGCTAGAACCATGCTAGCAGATTCAAAGCTTCATGTGAAATTCTGGAATGAGGATTTGAACACTGCTTGCTACACTCTAAATCGGGTTCTCACAGTTAAGAAATTCATTACGAACTTCTCAATAACCGGAAGTCGAATCTTAAAATTTAAGAACCATCAGGTGTCCTTGTATGATGTTGTAACAAGACGTGGGAAGTTTGAGGAGAAAGCCATTGAAGGTTATTTTCTTAGGTATGCATCGCCTAAGAAACGGGTTCTTAATCTCTCCTCTGGGTGTGTTAAAGGACGGTACCATGTTGAATATCAAAGGTCCACCACACCTCCAGCTGGCAAGGGACCGAACTGGATGTTTGAATATGATGGTCTCTTTGATTCTTTTACTCCCTCGTTTGACATACCAAATGAAAAATTAGTTCAAATTTATCTACAAAATGAATTAGTGTATTCTCCAAGTTCTTCTACTCGTCTATCTACTTCTGTTCTTGCTCAACCTGAAGATTCAGATGTGTTATCTGATGCATCTAATGATGCCGACTTTGAATATTCAATCTCAGATCATTTGGTTGAAACTCATGAAGATAATGAGATACATATAGGTGAATCTTCGTTTCTTGTCAAATAAGAAACGGCTAATATAAACGTCACCAATCTACAAGATAATGTTCATTCTTATCATCCTCAGGATAACATTATTGGTGATTTGAATGAGAGAGTGCGGACAGGTCATCAGGTAGAAAACATTGTTAAGGATTCGTTTCTATGTGTGTATGTTGACATCAATTTCTCGGGAATCCAGATCATTGCCCAATACACTTTAAAAACCTTCTTAGGTAGAATCAAGGCAAGATGAACTTAAGCAACTCGTTCATCTTGGGATTTGGGATTTGATAGACAAACCCGATCGAAGTAAAAAGGCTATTCCGACTAAGTGGGTATTGAAATGATACGATCATGGGGTAATTGTATGAAACAAGGCGAGATTGGTAGTCCAATGGTTTAATCAAGGAAAAGGCATTGACTACAATGAATTTTACACTCCAGTCGCAAGACTTAAAGCTATACGTATATTTCTTGCCTATGCTGCTTTCAAGAAATTCAAAGTGTACCATATGGATGTCAAAGTGCATTTTTGAACACGGAGATTAATGAAGAGGTCTACGTGAAGAACCCTCCTGGTTTTGAAGATCCTGATTATCCCGAGCGTGTTAACTAATTAAACAAGGCTCTATATGGTCTTCACCAAGCCCCGAGAGGTTGGTATAGCACGTTGGCTAACCATTTGTTGGATAGCGGGTTTTAATGAAGGAATGTGGAATGTTTATCCGTTGATACATCATTTGTTTTCTTGGTCTTTGTTTGTCATTTTGGTATTTTTTATATGTCTGGGGACTATTTTGTTATTTATGTATTGTTCATTCGCTAAGGAATGTTTAGCGAATGAACCAATTTTGGCTGCTCATACACTACAGCTTGTCAGCATATAGATAGTTCAAGTATGAGGCCATTGGTTAAGGAGTGTCTAGCGAATGGCTTAGTGAAAGGGACACATTCGCTAAGGTATGTTTAGCGAATGAGTCAGAGCTATATATAGTCCTGTAAAGTTATTTTATTCAATTGATTTGGTATTTTATTGAATCTTGTCTAGTTACTCTACCGGAATACACTCTCAAAACACACACAAACACACACCATTCCCTAATCGTTGAATATTGACTATAATCATATACTAGATCCTGTAATTGCTCGAATCATGATAAATTCATGATTTCTCATTTTCAATCACAGAGTTGTAAGAATTAATGATTAAAATCTTGGTTTTTATCAATATTGATCAAAACTTTTACCCCTATCTTGTGAAAATGTTTGGGATTTTACATAACATATATGGGTTGAGAGGTAAATTTTTATAAACTGTGGAGGCCATTTTATAAAATCTAATATTCGCTTACTATTGGTGTACATACGCTTATTTCAAAGCTTATGATGGCTCTTTCGCTTGATATCCAGCGAATGAACACCTATTTTGGTAAGCATGTGGCTCATTCGCCTGATGACCTAGTTTTATTATTTTTAAATTTCTGATTCACTTAATTGCAAGAGAATGATCTCTGATTGTTATTAGCGAATGAAACCTGTTCGCCGACATAAAAAAAGCATATGTAGTGTAGGGCACATTAAAAGACCTATGAATGAATGATGTTCCATTCGTTCAATCACTATTCTTCTCTAACACCCTCTCAAGTCGTTACTCTGCCAAAATTTATAAAAACATTCAAAACTTTAAGAGATTTCATCATCATCGTCGATTATCTTAGGTAGATAAATGATCTTTGAATTGAATAAATTGATAGTTTATTTGGTTTAATATATTTTGATACATTAAAGACCTAACGGACTATAATCAACTTAATTGACCTAATAAACGGTGTTAAAATCAAAATTAATTTGCATCTGTTAGTTATTGATTGTCCATCGATGCTTAAAATACATATTTTTGATTTTATAGATCTTGTTTTTGAGTTAACTGATTCTAGGTTTGGTCTTGTATTTGAGTCCATTTGCTGACTCTTGGTTGCTTCGCTGATGACATTCGCTTAATTTTTAGTGTATGGATGATTTATCGAATAGACCACATTCCCTTAAAGTTTTCAACGAATGAATCCTCATTCGTTGATTATTGATGAATGGGAGCTCATTCTTTGAATTAACAAGCAGATGGAGCCAAGTTTGACTAATTGACCATCATTTGTTAGCGTATAACTCTTACACTGATGACTCATACACTGATGATTCTTAATAGAATGGCTCCTCCTTTGCTAAAAAATGAAGCGTATGGACCATATGTATTTCAATTGAGCGAAAGGTTCATTCAGTAATTCATTTGTTAAGCGAATGAAGGGTATTTGGTAATTTTTCATTGATTTTCATGTGCTAAATTGTCTTGTTTTTGTAGCAATGGCTGATCAACAGAAAAATGTTATGCCCGAGGGGTCAAGTAGATCAAGAAATCATTCATGAGGCCCAAGTAATTCCTGAGCAACAAGTACAGCAACCTGAACCCGAACAAGCAGAAGGAGAGCAACCAGCTGCTGCTATGCGTTGGGTGGCTAATCCTGGTCACAACATAGCTGCTTTTCTTGGTTACAACAATGATTATGATGCAACATTCGACGGGATTATTTCTTTCTTATGAAGATCGAGGATCTACAGATCCATATCAACAAACGGCAAGTTATGTTGCAATGTTGTATTGTATCATGACCACTATTCAAAATCAACAGGTGGCGATAAGGAGTTGATTCATGGATTGCTTAAAGGATCAAGTATGATGGGAATCTGAACGACTAACAATACAACAAGGTGAATATGTATTAGTCCTACAAGTTCTTGATGCATGTACTTATTCATTGGTTTTGGGAGGACATGCTATTTTTGATGAATGTTGAGGCATGCTTCAGTCAGATATAGTGGCTTTGATTCTCAACAAGTCATTCAATTTCTCGAAGATGGTGTTTCATCATATGAAGGAAAATTGTACTAACAAGAAGGATAAGTTTCTCATGTATCCTAGATATCTCCAACTAATAATCAACAAGTTGTTGCTTAATCTACCAAAGGATCCTTTTTCTCTCAATGATGTTATTATTATGCAGTCGATGAAAGTTGAGACTATGAAGAGAATGCTGATATATAGGGGCAGTACTGAACAGATAAAGGCAAAGAAAAAGAGACTGATAGTTCACTTGATCAATCTGACATATCAAGTACCACCAAATAATCATTGGATTCAACGGTGATTTCTAACTCTGAAAATGAAGTTTGCTAGTGATATTGTGGTGATGATGGTGGTTATGGTGAGAAAAATAAGAGAAAACAGAATGGTAAAGATTTTTTGGTGGAGCAGCCGAAGAAGAAAAAGGCTAAGAAGAGAAGTTCAAGAGTTGTCAATTCTGAAACTCCTAAACCTGTTGTTTCTAGAGATATTATTCCACCATCCTCAAAGAGACAACGGTGAACTCCTGTTGCACATACTCTTATAACAGCTTCAGAAACTCCTATTGTTACTTTGGTGATAATTGCTTCAGCTGATCCACGTTTTTCATCCATTCCACAAACAACACTTCAACAAGTTTCCACTCTTATACCTCCTCCAATAACAACAACTACATCAACAAAAATAGTGTATGTTGGAACTTTTGGTACTCGTGCTCCCTTGCTGAGCTTCATGATACATCAAGGCACTTTGCTTACCATTCCAACAGGGTTCAGTATTATACCTTTATAACAACAAATTATGTATTTAACAAACTTGGTGCATCTCCAAGCCATTCAAATTAATGTTGATCGCCAGCATTAAGAAGAGGATGAGGGAAGAGTACATAAAAGGTGGTGAATGGGTTAAAGTTTTTAGACGGAGAAAATCAAAATTTGAAAGCCCTGGTTGCTTCTCAAGGGGGGGAGAAGATAAATAACAAGGAGATCTAATTCTACAATATCAATTTAAAGATGTTGAACTTTGTAAGGTGAAGAATAAAGATACTAATGATGATCCCAAGGCAGGTCAAGTTGATAAGCAACCAAGTGCTTCAATATATGGTCCTTCGTTTGCTTCGGGGGAGTCATTGGGGAAAGAGATTGTTATTTATAAGGGTTCTACTGAAGCACAACCCGTCAGTATGCTAATAGTGAATTCATTTATGTTCGTTTGACGAGGCGGGCATCTACATAGAGTCAAGTGAATGCGGACGAGATTGAAGAAAGCGAGTATGTTTATCAATGTTTATCTAAAGAACAAATCGCCATGTTGTTTAAGATGAATCAGGAGGAGGTAGACAAAATGGTAATAGAGGAGGACGTTGAAGTTAAAGTTGAAGATTGTTTGAAAAAGGTGTTGATTAGAATATTCCTTCTGACAATACATATTATAATGAACTGGTGGTTGAAGACATAACAGCTGAGGAATGCCCCCGACATGTACACAAAAAACAACACTGATGAGGATTCCATTCTTTACCACAGAAGACTTAGATAAAGCTGAAGGAAAGATTAAAAGGGAGGAATTGGATAAAGAGAAAGACCCACCAATGACAAAGCCTCAAGGATCACCCAGTTTATTTGATTACTATGCAAAGAAGCTTAACAAATGGCTAGAAATGGTGAGGCGTGCTCAAGAGAAATATTGCATTCAAGCCAAGGCCAGCTTGTTAGAGAACCAGAAGAAGAGATTTTTGAGTGCTAATATTGTGAAGGGAGATATCATATCGTGGATGTATGATGTGTTGCAAAACACATAGCGTTTTTTATCCCGTTTTTGGGTTGTTTTGTGCGTAAAACGTTAACGAATATAAATTTTTCTTGCGTGAAATTACATGTTTGTGTGTGATAGGTCCCATGTTGAAGAGAGCGAGAAAACGAGTCAAAAGGAAAAAGAATCAGCTAAAACGGAGCTCGGATGAAGCCG